>NW_009951914.1:134462-148201 GCF_000747805.2 Chaetura pelagica | reverse complement strand
GAGGGTACATTCTATACCCTCATCCAGGTCGTTGATGAAGATGTTGAACAACACCGGTCCCCGTACCGACCCCTGAGGGACTCCACTAGTCACACACCTCCAACCAGATTCTGCCCCATTGACTACAACTCTCTGACTTCTTCCTTTCAACCAGTTCAGGATCCACCTCACTACCTGATCACCAAACCTTCCCTCCTTTCTGTGTGTGCCAGTGCAGGAGTCATTGGCTGTTTGGCCATAGTGTGTGAGTTTGCTGCAGTCAGCGCTTGGATCCAGCTGTCTTACCTCCTTTTCTGCCTTTTCACTGTTTCCTGCAGCTCAGCCGCCTGCTGCAGGAGGCCTCCACCTGGACATACAGGCTTTGACCAACCTAGTCTAGTGGGAGGTATCCCTGCCCATGCAGAGGAGGTTAGAACTAGATCATGTTTAAGGTTTCTTCCAACCCAAACTATTCTATGATTCTGTGAAGCTGAGTGCCAAGAGGAAAATTCAAGGCATAGTTAAATAATTGTGTGCCCATTTAATTCTACTCTGTAAAAATGCAAAGTGGACAATTCTACTTCCCTTAAATTTTGGTTTTTAATTCTTAAAATTCTTGGTAAATATAGAGCCAAAAGACTTTTAGGTGAAGCCTTTCTGGTGGTGACATTCCATGGCACCTTCAATATTTGAGAACAGCAAAATAGATGTTTCTTTAATTCTGTTTCTTTACTTTTAAAAGCAGAATAATGGCTTACATTTTGTTCATATAGAATCCTTGAATTGTCTTCTGCCTTGGCCTTCTCAAATCGTAAGAATTGTCTAATTACTAAACTGAAGTTGTTATGGAATGTGGGGATATTTTTTTAGGTGACATATGTGAAAGTTTAAAGGAAAGTAGTTTGAGAGTTTTTGCAAGCCTCTGTATTGGCGTTGGTCCTCTCATGATCTTTCAAGTTCCATCACTAATACTGGTAAAAATGCAATACATTAGTCTTTAAAGAAATAAGTATGCTTACAGCAGCTAGTATTCCAGCATTCTTTTTTTCACCCTTGTTCTCTTCCACCATTTTTGTTGTGTCAAAATTTTTATATTCTATGGCAAATACACTAAAACCTTTTGTCATTCTATCTCCAGATATGGAAAATACTGTTCTCTTGCAGAATAAGATAATTCCTTGCAACAGTATTTATCTTCATCACTGAATTTTGAAGCTAGTTATAAAACTTTGTTCAACATATACTTTCAGTTAGATTGATTTACTTTTCTGGATGACAGAACTTGGTTCTGAATCATCCTGGCCCAGGTTGGCAAAGTGCCTTCCGGTTCTATAAAATTTTTTTAGGTGACCCCCTGTATTTTTGGTCATAGGTGTATCTGGGGAAAAAAAAAAGTGAAGCGGGTTTCCACCTTGCAAATGAGCTTGGAATATTTGCATCAGAAAAATCAGACCACGTGATACAACACTTAAACTCCTTTTCTGTTTCGTCAAATCGATGTACATTTTTTGGTTCCTAAACTAAATCACAGGTGAAATGAAGGCTTGGGGAACATTTTACTTTTACATCTCAAGTTTTCCTTAGACTTTTGTTTTGCTTGTTCATCCTATTTTCTGTTCTAACTTGCTTCTGAGGCAAGAAGAGGAAAAAATGAATTCTGTAAGCAGCACATAAACAATACTTCACACATATTTATGTTGCAGACAAAGGGAATTTATTTCAGTTGCTTGCTGCTGTCATAATTTTAACCCTGGGTTGACTGCCCAGGGTTCTTTACTTCCTTTTCTATTTTGCAACACTGACTAACATATAAATTACTTGGATTTTTTTTGAAGAGTGAAGTAGTTAAATATATTAATTATTAATGTTTGAGAACTCTTCATTGGGGCTTTTATTAAATCCTATTAGAGCTTTAAGCTCTTTGTTCCACTGAAATTTTTTGTTATTTTACCATCATTTCAAAGCTCCTGACTCCAACTGAGATAATAGTAGACAGGTACAGCGCTGGAAAGAACTTGTGGGAGAGAGAACCATAGCAAATGGAAGCATGCGCTAGCTTTCTTACATGGTTAACACAGTTTGAAATTGCTGTATCTTTCACTTCCTTGTACCTTTACGCGTGCTAAGTTATCCTTATTTCCTCTCTTTTAATGACCCATGATGCAGTATCTGCAAATTCTTTTCTTAAGCTGTCAGTTCATCATTTAGCAGGGTATTCTTTGTTCAAAATCTTTGTTTTTCTCTGCCATGTTTCTAGTCTGCAAGAAAGCTATTCAGGCAGTCACCTGCAAGATGCCATTAATGTGGTCTGGAAATCTGTGTAAAGATGACAACTTGTGCTGTTACACGGCCACCCTGAAGCCGTTTGCAGTGACTAGCATGACAGCAGATAGGGAAGGAAATCCAGTCTGCTGCAACTAGAGGTTGAAGCCTGTTACAATATTAATGCTATTGAGTTCTTGCTGCATTAGCAGTGTACTTTTCATTTTCATAGGAGGCAAGGAATTTTGGCTGAAGTCCTCCTTAGTGTTTTAAGAATACTTTTGTATCCTAGTGTGAGCTAAGTTCCATGCCTGTTATGTCACACAATGCTCTCAAAACACAAAAGACAAACTGCTAAGTACTAGTTATTGTGAACCCTCATTGTTATGGAATGTTGCAATATCTTATTGCCTTGGCAACTAGACAGCAAGGCTTTTGCCCTGTGAGAAATTTCACTCCTAAAGCCATGTCTGGTTCAGAAGAGTAGGGTAAATACATTAAATGTTTAAATGTCAATAGGTTAATGTTAAGATGAGACTTTTAAGTCAGAATGCAGTACAGTTCTAAAAACATTTTCTGGAACATTCCCTGTATATTAAAATAACGTGGTAAATCTATGACTGGCAGAATTTAAATGCAGGTGATGGAATAAATTACAATGCTTTAAAGTTATGCCACATTAAAAATTACCAAAAAGAGCTGTGCAACAGGGAGTAGAAAGTGATGTTTTCATTGGAAATTATCTCTAAAATGCAGCTATGAATTCTAGAGATAATGTATGTAGCTATGTAGTCATGCACTACTTTATTCTATTTCTCTGCAGATTGTAATAGTGTGTAATAGAATTAACAGCTGTAAAACTAAATGCTATTTGAAATCTTACAGCAAACATTAACATACAAGTAAAAGTATGTCACATAGCAGGCAATCAAACATTTCTAGATGCATATATGAGTCCTTCCAGACACTTGCAAAGTTGTGATCTGTAAAAAAATCGTAATTCTGCTAATAGTTATTTTAGCTTTAAATCCAAAGGCATGGAAGGACAGATTGGCTCATAGTGGCTTCCAGCTTGCTCAGTTACTTTTACACTGAAATAAAAGGGTGAAATGTTTGCAGTTCTGAATTGGGCAGGAGAAGCAGCACATCCAGCTCCACTGCTGTTCAGCAGCACAAATGTGGTTTAGTATCTAATTTCACAGAGGCCTTACATTTTGTAACAAAAAGAGAAGCTAGAGGCATCGTGTATTTCAGATCCCTGATGCATACAGCCCAGAGAGCAGTTAATTTGTTGTAGTGGTGGTTGATGACTTGAGAGCTGCCCTGTGTGGGCAATATGACCATCTCCAAGGCAGGGCATGTGTCCCTGGTGGGCAACTAAAGCTGTCTGTCCAGTTGGTTAGTCAGGAGTAATGCACATTCTCATTGGGTAGCTGTGAGAGGAGACTGCGTGTTCTACCTCCTGGTTCCTGGGCTGACCATATGAAGCACTGCTTCTGCTGCCTGAAGTTCTCTGTCATATCATAGTTCACTTACCCAAAGTGGGACTCCCACCAGCAGGGAGCTTATCAGGAAACTGAGGGGAGTGGAGGGTGGGTTGGAGGAATCTAGGACTCCTCCCCACACGCCCCATGTGAGCTCGGGGGCCGAGCTAGAAAAGGGACAGAGAAGAGAATAGGAAGTGTTACAGAAAGGGATGGAGAAAATGTAACTTCTGTTGGGAGATGACTTCTAGTAAGGAACTGCACGGTTAATAAAAATGTAACCAAAGTTTAAAGTATAGAGTGAAACATGCTAACCAGTTCAAAGCGGCATGTGCAGGGGTTTTTTCCTCTCATAGTGTAGCGCTGTTTGAAATACTGTTTCAAAGTGTTTGAAAGTATTACTGTTTCAAGCCGCGAAGAAAGGAATTGCAATACTAGTGTTAGTACAAGCACGGAAAAATTGTGCTAATCCTTCGGGTGTCAAGTTTGATCTTCCTGTTCCAGACTGTTTTACTAATCTGCCGTATCAAATTACAGACCCAAGCTGAAGAAAATGTGAGACTACAAGTGATAACCTGTATTTCCTTTCATAACTAATCTGTTTATTTGTAAGTAGCAGTGGAGGTTTTCAGTGTGCTTGTCAGGCTGTAACTCATTCTTTGCTTGTTTTCCAGCCATCAGATGCTTTGATATTGGGAAAGATTAAAAATGTGGACTGTGTGCTGTTGGCAAGGTAAATGAGGATTTAATGACTTTTCTATTGTGTGACTCAAAGTTATCCCAAAAGTACTTCTCTTTTTACAGCAGGTGAACTGAGTTTTAACTTTGACTTCATCTTGCTCTGTGTAGTTGCTAGTCTAGGTAGGTGGTGCCTGGTAGCCTCAGTAATCAGTGTGCTCCCTGGGTTTGCACATTTCCTTCATGAAACTGGGAAATTGCCTGTTTCCAGATGAGCTGTATGTCTAGTACCACTGTAGACTCTTCAAAATAATGATCTTTGATGGTTTAGTCCTCTGGCTGTTACCTTTACTGCTTAGGAGGCTGCATTCTCTGTAGGTCTCCCTCCCTGGATCATTTTTATTAATAGAGCCAGTGTCCAGACAAGTGAGGGTGATGAATTAAGTCCAAAATCAATTCAGGGAGTCCAAGCAGTTGGAGATGTGACCAGAGACAGGGCTGGAGATAAGTCTGCAGCATGTGACCAAAGTCCATCCAGAAGAGAGGTCTTGAGAGAAACTACAGCACAGGCCTGAAGGCTGTCTAGGAGCCACATCTGGGGACCGGCACACCTGTGACGTAGCTCAGGGCAGGAGTGAAAACTGGGGCCAGAGCATAGAGGTGAGAGAGCAGCAAGTCTTACAGACAGCTGGTGTTGGGGTAGAGGCCTAGGGTGAGGCTGGCCGGAGCAATTAGCACCCAGAGGTGCACTCAGTGCCCTGGTTCTACTAGTGCCAGTGTTTTTCCATTAAGCTACTGACTTGCCATGTCTGCAGCTGCACTTCTGGCTGTTTTCACTTTCTTATCTTGTATGGATTTTGCATATGTGTTTTATTACACCTGAACAACACTTTTCTCATTTTCTCAAATTAAATGTTAAGCTAAGCTCTCATAGCTGTGCTGTATCAAAGTAGGTCGCAAGCTACAGATGGCTGAACAACTCTGCGGTGCTTTACATCCCCACTGGGATTTATGACCATACACATATGACCCTGTGAGTTTACTTTTTGGGGCTAAAGTATCTGCAGCTTCACTTTGTGTTTTGGGAAATATAACAAGCTGCTCATGAATACTGAATTTAAAAATGAAGGCTGGAAGATGATTATTACAGTGACTGCAATATGAAACAGTGAATCTACATGCCTAGTAGCTTCTCAGAAGTGCTAATGACAACGTGGGAATCCTGCCTGTCAGTACTTGTTCATGTTATGTGCAACTTCCAGTTTCCAGTTGATCAAGTTCTTAAAACCTTTTGGTCTCTGTGAAAGAATAAATCAGGAAATTAAGCCCTTTCTTCCCTCTTACACGGCTGAAAATAATTTTCATATGCATTCAATCATTATGTGAGAGATGTACCTTAGCAGTGATGACAGAGATATCATAAAAGCTTGTGCTTATAAGACTTAAGTATTTCTGGTGCTGGAGAAGAAAAATATGCTGCAATGATATGAAGTGATTTTTCTAATTTTGAAAGCTGTCAAATAATTTTAACAGCAAAGAGAAAAATGTGGTGATTCTACTGTTTTCTCTGTGAAGCCAACAGATTAAAACAGTGTGCTATTTCTTTTTCTAATTTCCTGTGACATGCCACTCTTTTCTGGATGTGAGAATAAAAGCAGCACTTCTAAGCACAAAATTTGTAGAGGTGTATATAAATTTTATGCATTTGTTGTAGTTTATGGAAGATTGAATTTGCTACACCTCTGTGGAATCTTTGGATTCTATTGAACTGACTTACAAAATGCAAAGAAAAATGCTTTTTCTACTCTTGAACCTGCTGAAGTATATTTGGATTGAATTTTCCATGTTCTTTTCACTCTTTTCAAGACTTTTCAAGTCTTGAACTTGAAAGTTTTGTGCTTAAAAAGAAAAATTCACCACTACTTAAACACTGAAAGAACCTTAACACAGTTAGGAAAACAAGCTACTTTGGAAGTAGCTGAAAGGTTCACTTTGACTTCCAGTACTGTTAAGGAAACTACATTTCCTGGAATTCTCTTTATCTGGAAGAAAGAAGGACATTTCAATCTGATTTATTTTCCTCTCTTGCAACATGTATTTTGACAGACATGGAAGGCATCATACAATTATGCCATCAAACGTCAATTACCGTGCCAATATCTGGGCATTAAAAGAAGAAAATTGTTCACATGTGTTAGTGACTACTGCCTGTGGTTCATTACAAGAAGAAATACAACCTGGTGATCTTGTCATAATTGACCAGTTCATTGACAGGTGAGTAACATTTCTTAGCCTTGGTTCTTATGGCAAATGGTGTGATTCATACAGGAAGACAAGATAGGAAACAGTTATGAGATTACAAGAAGTTTAGCTCTAATGGTCACAGAAGAAATACCAGGCTTTTCAAAAGAGCCTCAAATTAACTGAAGTGTAGCTCCTTGGGAAGAGTCTTCCTTTGAGAAGAGATCTCCTGTTCTCAGATGCGGGGGAGGAACATGGATAAGAGCACTGGCTGTTCTAAGTTGTAAGACGAATCTGAAATGAGATGGAGAAGCATAAGAAAGCCTAGTAGGTACCAGGTAGGAAAATATATTCAGTAATGATGAGGCTCTACAGAAGAGAAATCAAATGCAACACAGTGGGGAAAGATGAGGTTGTCCTAAAACAAGGATAGATGCTAGCATTATTTATTTGCTAGGAATGGCCAATGGTTCAAATCTGCCTTAATTCTCTCCCTAAGCCTAGGAACTTAGACACATCAGCTGGCCCCATATAGAATAGCACTGGCCTTTACAGGATTGCAGCCTTCCCTTCAGTAGAGAAATTGTTTCATTCTGACTGCAAACACACATTATCCATTCCTCAGACCAGTTATAGGTCTTATTGTTACTTATTCCCGTACAGTTTCTGTGTATGGTGCTGAATATAGTGGCATTTCTTTTTTAGGTCGTGTAGTGATATGGCCATTCTCTCCAAAGGACATAGGATACCTCAAAGTCAGAGATTAATATTTGTACATATTTGATCTTTCTTCAGGCCTTTTCTGAGTGAAAGGGCCTGAGCAACAACATCTAAGGAAATGGACTGTGGCTTTTCCCATTTCCTCCAATTCTAAATAATTATTAGGAGACACTGAAAAAAAGTGTGTAAAATCAGATATATTCTATTTGCAGATCTTCAGTATCCCCTAAAGGAAAATTAATGTTAGTGTTTCAACACATATTAACAACTGTAGCCCATTTTGCGTATGCATTTAATTTTGTACTAAGTTTTGTATTTTAACCATGGATTGAATTTGGCCATTTCATGTCTTTTCCCCTATAAAGTACGATATGTGACACACTGGGAGGAAGAAGGGAATGTCTCAAAGAATTTTGTTCTAGAGGGTTTTTGTCATCCAGTTGTCTGAGTTAGCTTCAGCCAGTGCATTTGAAGATATAATGATAGCAGGTAACAGTTTCAGTAGTGGTCAAAATAGCATGCTGGACAGTAAATTCTGCAGCATGTTTGACCATTTCCAGGAGAGAAAACAGTTTCTCAGTTGAAAAAAGGGAGAAAAAGGATCCTTCTATTTTGCAGGCTGCCAATGTGTATGTGTAGTCTTTCTGAGAATTTGAAGACATCCTGTTGCTGCTTTTTCTGGTTCAGAAAAACCTCACACCTCTCTTGTTCAGGAAGCTGTTCATATGAATTTCCATCCTCTCAATGTAGTAATGCAATGATAGGAACAAGCTCTAGCTTTGTGGCAATTCAAACTTGATCCCTTCCCCTCCTCAAAGCTTGCTGTGCTCTTTTTTTTCAGAGATTACTTGCCTAACTATTAAACGTAGCTAATTTCTTTTGGGTAGAACCACAGCATGATGAGGCTGTTTGTGTCAGTTAGAAGCAAATCAGCATTGCAGTGTCTTGTGACCTATAGATTTTCTCTAATTAATTGAGAATGCTCTCCTGTAATAACACTGCTATACTCTTGAGCTCAATTCTGAAAGGTTTGTACCAAAGTGAAACAGTATTGCAAGTAGCCATTAAAGTAATTCTGATATTTTTGTTTCCTCCTAGGAAAGCAGTTTTTTTGGATTTGTGTAATTAATCTTGCTTTCTCTTCCATTTTCTCTCCATTCTTCCTTCTGAACATGTTTTCTGCTTTTCTAGGACAACTAAAAGACATTGTACTTTATACGATGGGCAGCATTCCAGTCTTTCAGGAGTATGTCACATTCCAATGGCAGAACCATTCTGCACCAAAACCAGAGAGGTTAGTGAGTTATGTAGTAGTATTTAGAAGTTATACTGTTATAGTGCTTATTCATGATACAGTCTAATTGTACATTCTTAGAATGCAGAGGCAATCTGCATCTCTTTAATCCTGTTTCTGAGAATGTGTCATGGTATTAAGGAAAAATGGAAGGTGTGGGTAGTAAAACACCTTGTGTCTATAGGAGCTGTGTTTCTAAGGGAAGTTTGCAGAAGATGTCAGTTGGCAATCTAGATTTTTCTGAGATCTTAATTACAGAACAGAACATCTTTATTTATCAGGTAAAGAACCAGGAGAGCAACAAAGTGACAGAGCAGGTAGACAGAATTAGGAAATAGTTCCCTTTATGTTCTGAATAAAACTGCACCTGTGGTAGAGGCACTTTACATACTTAATACAAAGAATTAAGTAAATAGCACTTCAGTATTCACAGAAATTACAATACTACATTTGTGGTTTTGTGCGTTGTAGCAGTGGGTGGTAGTAGAGAGTCAAAGTTTAGTTTAAAGGATGCTAAATGTAGAAACAAACTAAATTACAGTAGTCTTCTGTTCTTACCTGTTACTCTTAGTTTTGGCACTTCAAGCTTTTTCAGGTTTCAAAAAGACTTAGTCTAAGCAGTATAAACACTGCTGTGTTTTTCAACACATTTGTAAGCTTCTGGGAGAAGTATATATGTGATTAAATATACCACAACAGCATATTCTTAGACCTGAGGAAAAGGGAAGGCGAAGACAGACCTGGCATTTTATTATGGAATGCTGTTATGGAATGATCAGAAGGTTCAGGGAGGTAGGTGCTCCAGGGCCCAGAGATGCTTACAGAATCAGTCATATCCATCTAAGAGACTCTTTTTCTCCAGTCAGTTACTACACTGAGCAGGACAATGATGAATTGTGAAGCAGGTGGCCCAGTCTGTGCCCAAAGCATGTACAAAAACTTGTGCTACTAAGCTGTTCTGCGCTCATCACCAGTTTGCTTCAGTGTCACTATAGGCTATTTTTGTAAATTGGCCAGACAAAGTGTGGTTTTGAGCTACCCATCAGCAGGTGCAGAGCCCTGTTAGAACAGTGCTTCAGTACACTGGGAATCAAGGTGTTGTGCAATGAAGTAAAGATATTTTAAGTCTCATGAGGAAACAAACCACTACATATGCAAGTGCAGGCTTTTCTCTTCTTCCATTGAACATCAAATTACACAAAATACTTTGTGCTTTTCATGCAACAAGTGCATAGCCCCATGGTCTAACCAAAGTTTGACGGGCATATAGTTGCTAACTGACTTCAAACATCGTGTCACGTAATGATAGAAGCAAAGGGAGTTTACTGAGAGCTAACTGTGCACTTTGTGAAACCAATTAAAAACAGTGTTATTACTGAAGTGATTGGCAGTACTTCACACTATCTCTCTTTCTAATTTTTTAAAAAAGGCAAGTATAAATTGCATAGGCCATTTCCTGAGGTTGCAGGAAACTTACACCAGGGCTAGTTTTCATTCAGTGAAGTAGAGACAATGTTCTTTGTGTATTACATTTTTCGAAAAACTGACAGAGAAATGCTCCTTTTCAAACAGAGAAAAAACATTTAGGTACTTCCCAGTCTCACATGTGATCATTATCTCATTAGCCCATGCATTCTTATCAGCATAACAGATGTTTCAAAGAACATGTGGGTTTGAGCTCTTAACAAGGCTGAAAAGAGATGCTTTTGCTTCATTTGAAAATACCAGATAAAAGTGCCTTAAACTTTTTTCCTGGAACTGTCCCTGAACATGATTGGAATAATTTCATCCCATTTTGCCTTAATTCAGGGGAATTTCATAGATAAAGTGATAATGATAAAACCAAAACTATTAATGTAACAGACTAATTGAGGAATTTTGTGTGAAAAATCTGAAAACTTAAATTACATTAAAAAGCTTAAATCACTTAAATTACATTAATGCAAATACATGAAAATATTCCATTTTATTTGGTTTAAACACTGTGTATTAAATGATAATCTGAAAGGTGTTTATCTTTTCCCCAACTGTAAATTTTTTAATAATGTAGGGTGCATTGGATACTACTGCTTTTAGAAAATGAAGCTCAGTGTAACATCTTATAGGGACTAAACACTGGAACTTTATAAAGAGTTTTGAGGAAATACTGCTTAACTGTGGTTTAAGTCAAACCACAGTTGAAGTTGTCTGTTGATTTATTAACACTGTGATTAACTGTGATTAACTGGCAATCAGTCAATCATACATCTGGAATTAATTTCAGCAATAAACCACAATATTAGGTGTGATTAACATTTGACTGCTGTGGCTAATCCCTGACAGCTCTGCTTTGCCCTTGCACACATGTTAATCCACTTACCTGTACAAAATACCCTTCCCCAGCACAGGTGGGTGACATGCACACCCACCCTCTTCCCACTTCCCTCTTCCCACCCACCACTCATGGGAGTGCATGTTTACCTGTTCACATGCGTCTGTGGTGGGAGATGTGAGTACTCCAGCTTTACATGTAGTTGGGCTACTGCACACAACCCACTGATCTATATGCCAGCAAGGAGGCAGCCCACAAGGTCATGCAGCACGCTCAAGGTAGGATGTATGGATGCTCCAACCAGCTGAAGTGTCAGTTTCCCAAAGCACTGGCATGGAGGCTGCTCCACTTGTCCTGTGTGAAGGTGATGGTGCTGACAAGATAGCTTCCTGTGGTGTCAGAATATATTTTTATGGCTGCTGTTTTGTGGAGGTCTCTCCTGTCCTGTCACATTTTTTCATGCTGCTTTTATACTTATTTTCAATTTTTTAATTTTCTTATTATGGCCATTTTAAATGCATGTAATCAGAGTTACTTTTCCCTTCCTACTCAGGACAGTTGTCCTTGTCAGGGTGTCCTAGTCCCATTTGCATGTGCTGGTAAACTCTTATTTCAACTATAATCAACTGATGTTAGCTAGGCCATTTACCAAGGGAGAAAGTCACAATGATTCTGCTGTATAAAAGTTCCTAGTTGGAGCCGTAAAGACTGTGAATTATGTGGTATATCTAGAGTCACGGTATATGCCCAGTCACTGGCATAATGTGGTTATAATTTCTCTGCAAATTCTCAGCGTACTCTTTGAAGTATAGGCTTGTAAGTTTGGCTTTCAAAAGTACTTTTCTCACCAGCTTAACTCCACCACGCTATAATGCAATGTTAAGTGGAGCAGTTTCACCATACTGTTCTCAGTGTAAGCACAGCCTAAATAACATGCAAAAATTTACTGTTTTCCAGTCTTACTGTTCTGTATAGAAAACAGTAATCCAACTGATACTGACAAAACCACATGAGTTCAAGATAATTCCTGTTAGTAGGACTACTGATTTATCTTGCTGGATAAGGAAACTGAAACTGATCCATGGTTTTGGACAGCTGTGACCATATAAAGCTGGACTGCTTTGTACAAAGCTAATTTCTTTTGTATGTATGGGATGCAAAAGCAGTGCACCAGGGAAATTATTTCCCAATATTGGCATGTTTTGCAGATTCTTATTGAGACTGCCAAGAAGCTTGGGCTCCAGTGTCATTCCAAGGGGACAATGATCACAATTGAAGGTCCTCGTTTCAGTTCTCGAGCAGAAAGCTTGATGTTTCGCAGCTGGGGAGCTGATGTCATCAACATGACCACAGTGCCTGAAGTGATTCTTGCCAAAGAAGCTGGAATGAGTTACGCTAGTATTGCCATGGCAACAGATTACGACTGCTGGAAGGAACACGAAGAAGCAGTAAGTGAAACTTTTCCTCTGGTTCTTGTCCTGAGGGATCTGGATGAGAACCTGTCAGTTTTGATAGAGATCACATCCTGAACTAAGTTATTTTCTTACTTGCATCAGTATCACTGAGTTATTCTGGATTGATGATTGTGAAAGAACAGAATGAATTGTTGCTGTCTTGTTCATTTTCATAAATATGCTTTGCTACTAGTAAATCTTTTGTCTCCTCTTGTCTGACTCAGGGGGTCTGTATGTATGATGATTGTGAGCTCTGTGTATGAACTTGTCTTCCTGTAATTAATCTGGTGATTTTTCTTTTGCAGCTCTTTGCAAAATGGTGTATATGCTTTAGTTCTCTTTGTGTGAAATATAATGAGATGCACACCCACAGCATAAAAGTTTTTACTGGCTAAAACAATTGTGGTGTGTCAAGGTTTTGCCTGTTAACAGAGTTGTATGAGTTAAATTAATTTATTTGAGTATTTAAAATGTGTGCCATCAAAATTGAGATACACAACTCAGTTTTATTGTATTTCTAGGTTTCGGTGGATAAAGTTTTAAAGATACTGAAAGGGAATGCAAATAAGGCTACTAGCATACTCCTAACTGCTATACCTCAGATAGGTTCCATGGAATGGACAGACACCCTGCACACCCTGAAAGTAAGTACACATATGAGGCTGATGAGTACTGGGGACAGTGAATGTATATATGCACATCATATATGTGTATTTTCCAAGATATTTCTGCTTAAGTTGTAACTTCTTGGAGTAGATGCCTCAACGGACCAAATCTGTTCAAGAGGGATAAACAAATTCAATTAAGACTCACAAGCTTTATGATAAAGGTCTAGCTTCAATTTTACAAGAAGTGTTACAAAAGGTAAAAAAATTAAGGACATCTATATATGGTTGTTGAGGTGTTCATAGCACTGGTAAGATGCAAATCTATGTGAGCATCCAAATGAAAAGCCTATACCTCTGCTCAGCTTTAGCTTATGTCTTAGAACAATGGAGAACCAAGCAGAGAAGACTTGAACCAAACCAAAAACCCTGTACTCTTTAATATGTAGAAAGAGAGGATGCTGTCACAAAGATACGGGTAATACCAAATTTGAAAGCATTAGGACTGTGTTCTCCCACAGGTTTCAGTTCCGTGGTTGACATTCTTTTCTGGCTATAGCGTAGAGGGAAGGAACAACATAAAAATAATTTGGGTGTCCATCCAACTTCTCAACAAGCTTTTTGTGACAAATAGCCACTTCCAAGAGTGCAGGAGCATGAAGTGCAGAAGCAACTAAGGATTACATTGAGATGATGTGGGAGACAGGGAAA
>NW_009951914.1:116719-134289 GCF_000747805.2 Chaetura pelagica | reverse complement strand
AAGAGAATTGGGATAGGAAAGAGAGCACACAGCAGTGGGCCACAAGGATCTCTGTTAGTAGAAGCAGCAGCAGTCTGAAAAGGAGGAAACTTGTGAGAGTGTCTTTGATAACTCTTTCCTCTCTTATGTTCTTTTTTTTCTCTTCTACGAATATCACTGTGTTGACTGAAATTTGAATGGATAAAAAAGATTAATACAAAAATAAGTCATGTTTTCATATACCTGAAGCTGTGTCCCTGAAGTTCAACTATCAACAGAACTGTATGTGCTGTAAAAATCTTCCATGTCTTCTAATAGGGATCAAATTTTCAGTTTTATTTGCAATAGGGTTCTCTGGTCAGTGACTCTCATCTCAAGTTTAGTCAGTGTCCTGAAGGAAAGACATATTAAGAAAAATTAACCCCAGACACTTCCAAGCATAACTGACCAGGTCAGGTTCAGGGAGGTCCAACCCAAATCCTTGAAATTAGTCTTTTGCTGATTTTTCACTAGAAAACCTACTTTTTTATTAGGAAACAATGGATTATGTTCATGACTCTTTCTCACCCAGTTAGCTGAAACAGCTATTTTAATGTCCCCTCTATATTTTTGGGGGAGGTAACTGCCTTTTCCCTTTCCCTTTTGCAGTAGGACAGTGTGTCATGGATGCATAAAGCAGGCAATTGAATCAGTGTTCCTTCTCCCCTCTAATCCACAGAACACATTTTCAGGGAACTGGGACACACTTTTTTTTTTGTTTGGCTATACTAAAAACCTCAGAGTTTAAGCAAATAATCTAAAAATTGTGCTAGATATCCCTCACCTACTTTGGCCATGCTGGCATGCAGGAAATTTCCAATTACATGACTCTGCTTAGGTAGTGAGGAATCTCCTCCCAGTTCTGGCAGAGTGTGCTTCAGTAAGTAGTATCTTGTTGCTTTCCCATGCATGATTGTCTTGGTTCTTCATCGGGAGTGAAAAGAGTAGGTGAGTGGAAAGAGCTTGCACTGAGTTTGCAAAGTTCCCCTTTAATGAATACTAATCCTCTTTTCAGTTGATTGCCAGCTGGCTAAAACACTGATTCAGGAGCTTTGCCAACTCAACCCACACACTGCTGTTCACTGACAGAAGAAAATACAATGCACCAGAGGAAGAGTCACTCCATTCTAATGTAGCTTCTTACACTTTCTTTTAAGCCTCTGCTACTGCCTGGTATTGATGATTATTGATAGTTTCACTTTGGCTTGGCAAATCTGATGTGTTTATGCTTTTTGCTGATAGTGGGTTGGTTTGAATGATGATACCAAGAAAGGGAGTTGATCTGAAGACATTAGAAGAAGCAGAAACAGGAAGTAGATATTGGCTTGACTTTTTATATCAGGAGAATAAGTGTCTCAATTGTTTCTGATCTAACACAACTTCTGGAAAAGTGACAAGAAAGTCTGAGGCTTTAGAAGCTTCTGATTTTACTTAGGAAGGACAGAAAAAGCTAAAAATCCTTGTGTTTGAATCATTAAATTTACAAAAATTAAATCAAGGATTGATCATAAGCTTCTGTGTTAGTGAATAAGAAGAGAGGCAATTATGCAAAATTAATAGCAAAATTAAAAATTAAATTAATAGCAAAGAGAGGTATATGTGTGTGTGCCTCTGTATGAGTGTGTAATTGAACAATAAAAAGCTCTTTAAAACTATTATCTTTGTAGATTTGTAGAATTTAGTCTGGGAATTTTGAAGGTCAGATGATGAGGTTTTTTAACTGATCTTTTTCGGAGACACCTTTTCCTGAAGCTCAAAAGGCAGCACCTCTTGCATGGCCTGTGGCAAGGAATACAGACAAGCAGGGAGCTGAGTAAGACTGCAGTGGGGACTTCCTGGCAATGTCAAACCATGCCAGCCTAATCCCAGCTGCAGCTGGGCATCTCACGTGGGCATTTGCTGTAGTGTGTCTGTTTCTACTGTTTGGGAAAGCATGTAAAACCATAAAGCTGTACATGTGCACAACTTTTCCTTTCTCATCTTTGTAATTTGGCTGCTAGGACTGGAGGAACTTCACCAGGCAGGAGAAAATACACTGCCAGTCCCTTTGCCCAACTGTATTTATCTTTCTCCTTCCATGGACGTTTGCATTCCATCCACACATACATATATGGTCATGTCACCTTGGAATCTCACAGTAGTCTTGAGGAAATCCTGGCATGTTGAAGAAAAAATGTCCAAGAGCTGTTTTTTTGCTAAGGGATAGGCTGCCTGCCATCTCTTACTTTACCTGTCTTTTCATCTGTGATATGCTAGTGATTAAGTGTAGTTTGAAAGTTTGTGTTAACTGTCTAACATGTCTTTAGGCCACAATTTCCTGGCTCTTGCTGTAAAAACTGATCATTCTCCAGGCTCAAGTTACAGAAGCTTGAAAAAAAAAACTTGCCACAAACTTTTCTTCAGGTGCAGCATTTTCCTACAGCCTGTCATTCTGAGGCGTGGCCCTTACTCTTTCAGAAAAGAGTATGACCACATTGTATTTACATCATGGATCAGTAACACAGATGATGCTATTGATCAAAGTGCTCCAAGTAATTTCTTGGTGGTGTCAGAGAAATTTTTGGATAGGATGGGTCAACCATGGGTGATGTACAGCTCTATCTTCTGTTCACTGGAAGGAGTTGTTTCGCGAT
The DNA here is from genome assembly GCF_000747805.2 of Chaetura pelagica. Classification (NCBI taxonomy): domain Eukaryota; kingdom Metazoa; phylum Chordata; class Aves; order Apodiformes; family Apodidae; genus Chaetura; species Chaetura pelagica. Next base: position 131,638 of record NW_009951914.1, on the reverse strand, counting down.
GTGGAGATCATTAGCAGTAGTTGCTGTAATGCTCATGAAGTAGTGACATTAAGCATCCTGTAGGAAGCAAGGAAGGCAAATACAGATGCTGGAGTTCAGGTGAGCATACTTGGATTTACAGAATCACAGAATGTATGGGGTTGGAAGGGACCTATGAAGATCATCAAGTCCACCCCCCCCTGCCAGAGCAGGACCAAAAAAACTAGGGCAGATCACTCAGAAAGGCATCCAGACAGGTCTTGAAAGTCTCCAGGAAAGGAAGACTCCACAACCTCTCTGAGGAGCCTATTCCAGTGCTCTGTAACCCTCACAGTAAAGAAGTTCTTCCTCATGTTGTGGTGGAACTTCCTGTGCTCAAGTTTGAATCTGTTGCCCCTCATCCTATCACAGGGCAGAAGTGAAAATAGCTTGTTCCTGCTTTCTTGATGCCTTCAAGACATTAGTTACATCCCCCTTAGCCTTCTCCTCTCTAGACTGAGAAGCCCCAGCTCTCTCAGCCTTTCCTTGTCAGGCAGGTGTTTCAGTCCCTTAATCATCCTCGTAGCCTCCATTGGACTCTCTCAAGTAGGTCCCTGTCCCTCTTGAACTGGGGAGCCCAGAACTGGAAACAATACTCCCAAGTGAAGTCTCACCAGGGCCGAGTAGAGGGGGAGGAGAACCTCTCTTGATCTGCTGGACACACTTCTCCTAGTGTACCCCAGGATACCAGTGGCCTTCTTGGCCACAAGGGCACATTGTTGTCCCATGGATAGCTTGTTGTCTACCAGGACTCCAGAGTCCTTATCCACAGAGCTGCTCTCTAGCAGATCACCTCCTGGCCTGTACTGGTGCATTTTGTTGTTCCTTCCCAGGTGCAGGACTCTGCACTTGCTCTTGTTGAATCTCATTAGGTTCCTCTTTGCCCAGCTCTCCAGCCTGTCCAAATCTCACTGAATGGCTGGTCAGCCTTCCAGTGAATCAGCCAGTTCTCCCAGCTTCATGTCATCAGCAAACCTGCTGAGAAGACACTGTGTCCCATCATCAAGGTCACTGATAAAGAAGTTGAACAGGACTGGACCCAGCACTGATCCCTGAGGGACTCCACTAGTTACAGGTCTCCAGCTGGACTCTGCACCATTGACCACCCCTGTTTGGGCTCTGTTGTGTAGCCAGTTCTTAATCCATCTCACTATCCATTCTTTTATCCCACATATCCTGAGCTTGCTCATGAGGATGCCATGGAAGACTGTATAAAAAGTCTTGCTAAGGTCAAGATACTCTGCATCTACCCATTTAGTCACAACATCATAGAAGACTCAGAGTAGTCAAGCATGACTTCCCCTTGGTAAATCCATGCTGACCACTCCTGATAAACCTTCTCTTCCATGTTTTTCAAGATGACCTCCAAAATGAGCGGCTGCATCATTTTTCCAGATGGTGTCTAGTTTCCTGGATCATCCTTCCTGCCCATTTTGAAGACTGGAGTGACACTGGCATTACTCAAGTCCTCAGGCACCTCTCCTGCTTGCCATGATCTTTCAAAAATGATGGAGAGTGGCAAGGCGGTAATATCAGCCAGCTCTCTCAGCACTCTTGAGTGCATGTCATCAGGGCCCATGGATTTGTGTACATTCAATTTACATAACTGATCTCTGACCCACTCTGCACTGACTAGTGGAGTGTTTTCCCTCTTCCAGGCTTCCTCTCCTATATCCAGGGTCTGAAGCTCGTAAGGACTGGTCTTAGAAAAGACTGAAGCAAATAAGTTATTCAGCAATGCTGCTTTCTCTGCATACTTTGTTACCAGGGCTCCCACATTGTCCATATTCTTTCTTTCACTACTGATATATTTGAAGAAGCTCTTTTTGTTCTCCTTTACTTCCTTTGCCAGTTTAAGTTCTAAGAGGCCTTTGGCCTTTCTTGTTGCTCTCCTACATATCCTAACAACATCCCTATAGTTCTCCCAAGTGACAAGTCCCTTTTTCCGTGAACTGTACATTTCTTTCTTCCACAAGACTATTTTCAGAACATCCTTGCTTATCCATGCATGTTATTTACCACCTCTGCCTGATTTCCTACTCAAAGGAATGCACCTATCTTGGCTTGGAGGAAGTGGTATTTAAAAATTAACCAGGTTTCCTGGGCTCCCTTTCCTTTCAGTCTTAGCCCATACGATTTCTGCAAGTAGATCTTTGAAGAGTCCAAAGTTAGCCCTACAGAAGTCAAGGGTTGTAATCCTACTTATTGCCCTGCTTCTTCCTTGTAAAATACTAAACTCCACCTTGTTGTGGTCTCTGTCTCCAAGGCTATTCCCAACCTTAATGTCCCCAGCCAGACCTTCTTTATTCGTTAATACAAGGTCTAGCAGTGCACCTCACCTTGTTAGTTCTTCCATTAGAAGACCCAGCCCCATCTCAAACTCTGTCAGTAATTAAAAGAAACAGCTCTCACCACTGCTGGTGCCGTTGTCACGCCCCACTCCATGCTGATGTGTGGTCTAAGAGAGCTGCCAATATTAACTGGTTAATTGGTTAACAAGTAGGTGTCATCTCATGGGAAGCAGCTCTGAAGGGCCAAGGAGCTCTAGAAAGCTGGCAGGTCCTTAAGGGCAGCATTCCCCTAGCACAAGAGTGATCCACAGAAAGACCTATCAGGAGGCTGACTTGGCTAAACAAGAAATAAAGCTCCAGTATGAAAATGCAGCCTTCCAATGGCTGGAAGCAGGCACGAGCTGCCAAGAAGGAATCCAGAAGCAAGAGCAGGCATGTAGAGATGGTTTCAGGAAAATGAAAGCTTGCCTATACTTGACACTAGTAAGTGACATGAAAGGCAACAAGAATGTCCACCCCTGCATTGATATCAAAAGCTACTCAACTGAAAAGTTGCTGAATGAAATAAACCAGTGACAGCAGACAGTTTCTAAAGAGAACCAATATAGTAAATTCTTTCTTACCTTTATTAGGAAAGGTATTGGTGAGACAGGAAAAACTGTCTTGTTGAAAAGAGTTTTAACTCATAACAGTTGAGTATTGAGCTCTGCACCTTTGTTACAGTAAGGCTCAGCCCCACAAGGATCTAGAGGGAATCCATACTGGGATGATAAAAGGAACATCATGTTAGAACTATTTTTTCTTACAGCGTGGATGTAAGAAAATCAGCTTGTGGTAAGGTGTCAGAGCTTCTGTGAATGCTCCTCAGATAAAATTCTGCAATCTGTAGGAAGACCTTCTGGTATTAGCTGCCTTTTTTAACTGTTATACTAGCCTATGTGAAATTACATTTGTCAGACTTTTTATACAAGGAAGAACTTTGGTAGCAAAGCTATGATAAGGGAATACTGTAAAATAGTTCAGATTGGGCAAGGTATCTAGAAGTGTTTCAGGACACTTTGTCATTCATATACTTGGATTTTTATGCCTTCGGTAGCTAACAAGTTGAAGGGTGCAAAGGTTCATGTTTTTCAGTCATTTTTTCTAGTTATCACAAACTGAAACTGACATTCATTATTTCTGTATATAGAGCTCTGATCTATTAGATATTCTTGAGTCATTTTCTTCATCAAAACATAACTCAATTAATCAGTGAATGTGCTTCAGTGACTCAATTGAATTCACTTAGTTAAATAAGGTGGAGGGGGAAAGTTTGCCAAGGTTTCACTTGAACTGTAGTTTCATTGGCCTACAGTCCTACATTGGCCTATAGTCCTTGTAGGCTAAGGACCTCTTGAGAAAGCTGAAGTTGAAGTGTTTCTCAGGTCATACCCTTGAATGTGGCTGATGTCAGACTTACCTGTCCCTGCATAACATGAGTATTTCGTTCACTCCCAATCAGTGCAGGTTCAGAGAAACATTTCTGTTCTTGATAGCTGTTCTTCAAAATTGATGAAAAAACACGTAGAAATATTTTTTTAAAGGATCTTCCTTTTCAGAGCATTCTTACCATGTTTGTGAAGAGCTTACTGTGAATGTGAAGCATATAAGCCCATATGCTAGCCTTAAAGGAGAAAGGAAGCTGCACAATTTTTCATTCATAGCCTGTGAGGACAGGGAGACATCACTCACCAGTTACTGTCATGGGCAAAATGGACCTGAGTTGGAGAAATTAATTTAGTTATTATCAATCAGATAAGACTAGGATAATTAGACAGAAAACTAAATCTTAAAACACCTTTCCATGGCCCTCCCTTCTTCCTGAGCCCAACTTAACTACCAGTTCTCTACCTCCTCACCCCAAGTGGTGCAGGAGGATTGGAGAATGGGAGTTGGGTTCAGTTCATCACACGTTTCTGCTGCTCCTTCCTCATCAGGGGAAGGACTCCTCATACTCTGCCCCTGCTTCAGGGTGGGGTCCCTCTCACAGGACACAGTCCTTTGTGAACTCCCCTGGCATGAGTCCCTCCCATGAGGTGCAGTTCTTCATGAACTGCTCCAGCATCAGTCTCTTCTGTGGGGCACAGTACTTCAGGAACAGACTGTTCCAGCATGACTCCCCCACAAGTCCTACCAGAAAACCTGCTTCACCATGGGTTCTTGTCTCCATAAGTCCACTCATCCTTCCAGGAGCCTGCTCCAATGCTCCCCATGGGTTGACAGCCTCCTTCAGACATCCACCTGCTCCCCCAAGCCTTCCACCATGATCTGGAGGTGAATATCTGTTCAACCATTAACCTCCATGGTCTGCAGGGGGATAACCTCCCTCACCATGGTTTTCACCAGGGGTTGAGCCTAATCTCCGCTCCAGCACCAGGAGCACCTTCTCTCCTTCCTTCACTGAGCTCAGTGTCTGCAGAGCTGTTTCTCTCGCATGTTTCCATCCTTCTCTCTGGCTGCCTTTGGGCATCAGTTTTTTCCCTTTCTTAAATACATTGCCTCAGAGGTGCTGCCACCATTGCTGATGGGCTTGGCCTTGGCCAGCGGCACATACATCTTGGAACTGGCTGGCACTGGCTCTGTCAGACATGGAGGAAGCTTCTAACAGCTTCTGACAGCTGCTAAAACCTTGCCATGCAAACCCAGTACAGATGGTTGTTCTCAGTACCAGTAAGCCTGTTGCATAGGTTCAAAGAGCTGCAGTGGTGAGTCGTTTTTTGTAGAGTCTGTCCTGCCTGTCATTCTCTAAACTTTTGTGGTGGTGGAGAAAGTTTGAGACACCGTGCACATCAAAAGGGTTGAATCTGTTTGTAATCCAAATGGAAGCTATGTGGTCTCTGTAGCATTTTTAAACGTAATTCTGCTCTGCATTGGCAGAAGAAACATTCATCTACTGTGACTTTGTATTTCAGACAACAGTGCAGTGTTCTGTCATCCTGCCAAAACAGTAACAGCCTGGATCGACCCTGAAGTTTGGGTGCTCACAAGAAAGACTGGATCACTTCAGAACTTCCAGAGGTTACAGTATCTTCAGAAAATGTTACAAGCCTAAAAAGAATGGAGTAAACGTTGGCTGATGATAATGCATAAGACAGCTGTTATAATCTTAATCATGATTGAAAGTGTGTAAGATGGCTAAAGGTAGATTTTGAGTATGTTTTAAACTTGGAATAGCTTTACTGTCAAGCTAGATCAGACAGTGACTAAAGGAAAAAGTAAATAGCGGTTTGTGATCCCCTGTTCAGTGATACCTTTTAGTTGATGGAAAAAAGGAAAGGCTGGGTAAAGCAGATACGCTACTTGATTTACTATTTCTGCCTCCCATCTTTTCCTTCAACAAGATAATGGTTGCAGTTCACTTCAGAAACGTATTAGAAAAACTGAACAATTTCAAAATAAAATCATACTATTTTTATACACGATCCTTATTTTTTATTTTAGTGTTTCTTTTTTCTTAAAGCAGTGGGTTTTGTTTGTGTGCTGAAATACATGGTTTAATAATTCTGGTTCTTTCACAGCAGAACTTGTGTAATGAATTACTGTTCTCATTTTGAAAAATATAAGGTAATGCCTAAGCCAAATTTGTGCCTGAAGAATTACTTATGTGTCTTGCAGAACTGTACAAAAGATTACTTTGCTGCCTGTGTCCTGAACACTGTGCTGGCCTTTTGCTGCTTCAGTGACATGAACAACTCCAGTTTTAGTTTCTGTTTTAAGTGATGAATATGCTTGAGTGCTTTGAATGTATGTATTTCATTTTTTATACAATTCATTATAATAATGTGCTGCTTCTTGTCTAGTAAATAAAGCAAATGAAAACTATGCTTCTCCAAACTATGTGGAAATTATTTTTTTAATTTACTTCTAGTCATTAGTGCATCATGCCATTCTTGAAAGAGATTGTACTCTGTAAACACCACTTCTGCAAAGACCACTGTTAGAAAATACTACACTGCTTGAAACTTTAGGTTCTTAAGGTTAGGTCCTTGAAACAATTCTGAGACAGAAGTGGATCAGAATGCAATTCAAGCCAAGCAAGGGAAAGATGAAATAATGAAAGGTATGGATCCTCAGAACAATGTAAAAAAAAAAAAAATCCAAAGGAAAATTTTACAAAGCACATAAAAAGTACATAAGCTTTTTAGCTTGCTAGTCTTGTTCTGTTAGACACTTTCCTGCTGTGAAAACCTTTAGATTTGGGCATATTGTCCCTAGCAAAACCAATATAAGTGCTTTTCAGATACTGGGGAAAATAGCTTAACCAACTTGATGTATTTCCTTGTGTTTTTTTTCCAAGAACTTTGGTTGCAGGATCCAGATCTTAGAGCTTGATAGGAAGAAGGCTACAAATTTAACATATATTTACTGCCTTTAACATCAGGTGGCTGGCTTTAAAATTTGTTTTTGCTTTTTCTTTGGCCCCTAGATGGTTTTAGTGAAATGAATTGGAGCCATAAAGTTCGTATTTGGATGTTTCTGGGTTTCCCTTTTCAATGCCCCATGTGTGTTTTTTCTGTTCTGCAGAGAATAATGGCTCAAACCTTGACTCAAAATGTCTCTAGTTTGACAAGAATAAGACAATGACATGTAGGGGACTTCACTGATGGAAGTTACCTCTCTTCTGCTTGACTGTGTCCCTATAAGAATTTATTTATTATTAATAATTTATTTTATTCAGTCCCATTGAGTGTGATGGGTTTGTAGTGCTGCCTTCTGGTTGCATAGTGTTGACACTGCTCCAATGGTGTAACATCAGAATTGGTGTTAACAAATACTAGCTTGAGGTTCCTGGGCAACCGAGTCTTGGCCTGGTAAGGGGCTTGCCAGGGTACTAAATTGTTGGTGCTACCTAGTTTTCAGACAAAATTAATGCCTCTCTAGGCTGACTGATGTCATTGTTCCTCTAAGAGAAACTTTGTGTCCTCTGTGTGTTAAACATAACCTGTTATACATTACTACAGTTCTACACTGAGATCTCTTACACCAAATATTGTCTTTTAAAAAACAACCTGAAGTTTCAGCAGCAGGACCTTTCAGGACCTGACTTGTTTCAATATGTGTTTTTCAAATTCTTGTATTTTAAAGTCTCATTTAAACCATGAGTACTGCAACACAGGTACCTAAACAGTGAGGACCGAGGTAAACGAAACAGCTTTGAGTAAATTCAATGTCTCATGCAAGATGGATTAGAACCATGGAAAGCCTAGTAAAGTATTAGCTAACAAAATTTGACATGGTTTTCAAGCCTACTTGTCATTCTCCAGTTGAATTGTCCTAAACTAACTCATTGATTGGTATGGTGTGGATGCTTTCAAGGCTTTTGGGGGAAAGAGATCACCCTTAGAGCTGCTGAAGAACAGGTCAGTCTCATGGCCCTGAGCAGGATTTGCCCTGGGGTAAATTTGCAGCTAGTAAACAGCGGGTATATGAGAAGTAATTGCTGAAAGCCTAATTTTCTTCCCCAGTAGTAGGAAAGGGAGACTGAATGAAGTGAGTGACTAAGTAGCAGAGGTGCACAAAGCAGAAGGCATGCCAGTATTAGCCAAGGACTGGGAACTGCAGAATCAGTGGCTAACTGATTAATCGCAAGTTTTTCCCTGGGCTCTAAAGGAAATGCTGGGGCTTGGAACCACATGAAATACCCGGATCCACAGAGACCACAAGCAGAAGTGTCACTGCAGAGTAAGTTCAACATGCAAATAACAAATGCAGGAGGAAGACATACACCCACTCACAGGAGCTTTTGTCCAGCTGTCCCCCCAGTGGCATCCTGTAGGAGTTCTGCTTCTCCTTCACTCATGTGTCACAGGCAGCAGATCTTCCGCTTTGGCTTAAGAGAGTTCTGGATCTGGACTCTGTGGTACTCGGGCCCAAACAGCCCTGCCTATATTCCAAGCCAGCACCCCACACTTAGTTGTATCAAAAGCGTTTGCTCTCTCTGACTGTTGAGTCACTACTGTGACCTACCCTGCTTCTCACTTATTCTTTGGATATTTTATTTTGATTACCTCATCTATCCAAGACTTTTAAAGTCCTCTCCTGGAGGAGATACCAGTTTATTTTGCATGGAGCATTCTCCAGTGTGCATGTTAACAGTGTAATGTACTGATGCCAATTGCAATATTGCAGGTTCAAATATGGCACATATTAGACAGCGAGGCAGGTCATTAGATTTGCTCCTTTTCTCCCTTTTCTATTTCCTCTAAATCACTGATGTGTCTTGCTGATGTGAAATTGCCCACTCATATCTCACTTTGACTTAGCCAACCCTTCATGCTGTTTCATACCAACAACATCCAAAGCATCTCTCAGCATCAGCACAGGTGGCGTGTGACATCAGAATTTAGTTTTTATATTAGTATTCAAAACAGACCCAAGAGCAGTTGAGGTTCCCAGAACAGTAACCAGTAAGAGAGTATTTTGTTTATTGAAACCAGCTGAATATCAGTAAAGAGAGAAATCAATTCAAGAGGCGGGATCAGCCCTCTAAGACGGAAACTCTGGCTTAACTGATTTAACATCTGCTTCCTCTCCCTGCTGTCATTGCAGTACTGTCTGAAGCAGGACAGTGCAAGAGAATTGAAATCAACATTTAATCACTCTTTTTCAAAAATTGGGAACTGTTTGTTTAGGTTATTGTCAAGTTTCCTACCTTTGCTATGAATTGGCTCAGGCAATTTGTGCTACAATGCCATGCTTGAGTAGGCAGACTTGGAAATACATTTTTCAATCTGAACATCAAGGTGTCATAGAGGAAGCCCAGCTGCATGGATTTAGGAGATTTATACAGATACTCCCAGCTAGAAATATTCACAGGTGTCAGTGAGGGTTTTCAACTCCCTACAGTGCATCTTGTGTACTGATGTAGCTACTGCTCTCCACCTCTCCCACCCTCTCTGCTTCTTATTTTTGTTATGGCTTGGGTGTACACCAGACTCCTCTGTAAGTTTCATCAGCTCACAGAACCAGGGGGGAAAAAAAAATAATGAAATGTTGTCCTTTCCCCAAAGTGGAACAGCTTCCAGTATATTAGCAAGTTAAAGCCATTCATGGAATGATGCAGCGTGACATCAGCACAGTGGGGCTGCATGGATTAGTGGCAGGAGGGAAGGGCTTTTTACCTCGCAGCACCTGTGGAGTATGAATTCTGGCAGCTGCCCTGGGACTAATGCTCCAAAAAGAGAGCAATCTAGTTTTCAGCAGTCTTGAGCTGATTCTGGAATTTACTCTATTTCTATGGGAAAAAAGGTTTAGGGTGAAAAAATCAGACTTTGGCTTGTCTATTTTTGTCTAACTCTTGTAAATTAACACTAAAGTAAGTGTTCAATAACCCAATTCCTGTCATACAACTGGCTGTCTGAATCTCTTGGTCTTTGTTAGACTATGTGAGAGAAAATAACACCAGCTTGATGTTTTTACTGAGTTTTGTATAGATAAGAAAGCCCAGTCTTAACTCTGTATTTTCTATTGCCTTTCAATTTTACTCTCATGAAACCAAGGAGTAAGGAATAAAGTTATTGCTCTTGCGATTAACACTGAGTGCATAATCTGCTTCCAAAAACCCTAGGCAGATATGGGTGATGCTACAAATCTTCTGACTCAGGCTTCTACTTAGGGCAGAGCAAAATGGTGTCAGGAGTAATACCAGGAAACAGAATGTTTTGAATTCATGTGAAATAAATCTGAGCAGAATCCAGGAGTTTCTCCATTTTTTAATTAACATTATCTATTTTTACATGGCCTGGGGTTTTCTAGAAATTGGTGTTAACTGACACAAAATGTGAAAGTAACTTCTGCATATAATTTTTGTGAGCCAGCCTTTTTTATTAATCTGTTTGCAGTATGTTCTGTTCAAATGGATACACCTCAGTATTTTCAAATGTTCTGCCCTGGGGCAAACATTCCTCATGGAATTATATTTCTTCTGAACATTATTTAGCACTAAATTATTTAACTTGACATTTGTTGAAACAGTTTGCCTTGCCATCACTGAACAGAATTGCATTAATATTTACTGAAAATAACAGCAGAAGGAACATATATGCAAATGAAGTACATTCGTTAATTTTAATACCTTGTCTGTTTCTATGTAGCTGTAGAAAAGAAAGGGATTATGCAAATCTGCAGAATATCTTCATGTCCACAGGGTTAAATACCATTGCTCGAGGGAAAAAAAAAGAGTTAAAAAAATAATAATAAAAAGATCAAACAACAGTGGTTTCTATGTACACCTTGGAAAAAAGAACAAAAATATGAAGTTCAGTTTCCTCCAATGTAGTTCCTCTAGCACAAGGAGGAAGACATCTGATCTCAGAGAAATAGTTTAGTTTGACCTAAGAATCTGTTTATTAATTACTCTTTTTGTAGGAAGCAGCTTTTATATGGGCTTTTATCTACTATGTAAGAAGGTTCTGAAATATGTTTTGTTTTCATACCATCATCAAGCATGTACATTTATTCCTTTTCATCTGCCTGAAGATGAGCCTGCAAGATGAACAAGTAAGATGTAGGTGGTGGTAGGAGTTACTTCCCCCTTAAAGTGCACCTGAGGAGATCAGTGGAACCAGCTCTGTCCTTGGGCCTGATCTCTATTTGACACAAGTTCTCTGCTCCATTATATTATTAGTACCTTGGCTTGACTCTCAATTTCTTTCTCTGGCCCTTAGGCTGGTCATTACCTAAGGTGAAAACAGACGTGAAAAAAATGATAAACCTAACAATGTTCAAATTCTTGATCTCCAGAGGAAAGGAATGCCCCATCTTCCAGTACTTCCACCAAACAGGGCCTGCTGGCTAGTTTTAAGTGACACTGCTCATCAGCCATATGCATTGGATGTCTGTGGGGATGATCTTTGCTTTAGAAGCCAAATAAAACTGTTGATCCAGGGTGGCATGGGGTGTGACAGAGGCAAGAGTCCATCATGCACTCTGGCAGGCTTAGGCTGACTCCATATTTTCCTCCCCTTGCTCCAGGCATCTCTGGAGCACAAACATCTGTGTACCTTCCTATGAGGCAACCTGAAGCCCTTAGTTACAAAGTTCTTGGTTTTCAACTCCTGAGGACCACCTCTCATTTCACTCCCCCCTTCTTGGCCTTTCTCTTTGTTAGTAAATGCTTCTACCCAAAGCATGCAGTACTTATGATTGCCTGATAGCAAAGAGGGAGAAATGTGGAGAAATTAGTTCTCTGGTCTCTTTTCTGCAGAGGAAAAGAATGCTCTGTCATAACCTCAGTTCACACAGTATATAAATATAAATATAAATATAAATATACATATACATATACATATACATATACATATACATATACATATACATCTAATACATTGTATATTGTATGCTATATATTTTATATTAAATATTATTTATATATTATATATTAATTATACTTTATATTTTTTTAATATATATATTTTTTAAGGTGAATTACTTCAGTGAGTGTCAGATTAGGATTGATTGAGACCTGGTGAAAAAAATATTCTGTAACTATTACATATATCATCCCTCATATACTGCTGGGACTGATGGTCCTATGAGAGCTCTTGGAGGATCTGAATGTCTTCAGAGGTCCTCTCTCTAGCACTGGGTCCTGTGACTTGTCCTCGTTTTCTGTGATGAGGGTCTGAGCACTTCCATTTTCCTCCTGAGATTTGAAGTTTTCTATGTAAGTAGACATTGAGGTTAACGTATTTCCACAGCTTTGGCCCAGACAAGGTCAGGTAGTGACTTCCTTTATTAGAATGTTTTTAGTTTTTCCCTTCTGCGAAACCATCAAAGACTGTGAACACGATATGCAAAGCCTATGGACCCTCAGGCACAATAAACCTAGGTGAATTTAAAGGGGATAGTGCCTGTTATGAAACTTGGGAGCAATGTTCTCCACGAGTCAATGTACAGAACGTGTAATAGAAAACACTTTACTTTTCTAAGTGCCATTACACCTGAAAGTATTTTTATTAAATACTTTGATTGACAGGGGGCACCACAGTGGAGAAAGTCTCGTTAAATAATTTAGATGCTGTTGTTCACACACAATTGAAGCCTCCTTTGTAACACGTAGTACTGCTGGCTCCTTGTCCAAAAAGTGAACCGAACCTTCATGACAGAAAGGAAAGCATCATAAATTGATACTTCAGTATGACAAACTGATCTTTTTAAAGACATTTTATAGAGCGAAGAAGAAGCTTGTGAATATTTTTCTTCACAGAGGTTGGGCTGGACATTTGGAGGGAATGTTTTTTTGTTTCTTTTTTTCTATGTTATCCTAAGCAGTGCAAGTTCTTGCTTTCCTTCCCTGCTCGTGGTGGCAGCAGGAAATAGATGCTCAGCTGGGGGAACACCTTGTCACCTACCGCACTCACTGCACCTCCAAAACCAGCTCTGTCCCAAAACCTCTTCATCCTCTTATCTCCAGGTGACTTCCCGAGGATGTTTTGGGCTTCGACAGCTCCTAGGCCAAAGCTCTCGGGAAAGCCACGCTCTTTGGGCTTTCCCTGGTGGGGAGGCGCTGCGTGAGGACACTGCGGGTTTCCCGGAGGGAAATCCGCTCCCCTGCCGTGTTCCTGAAGAAACCCCCAGGGCTCTTCCGGGGAAGGCAGCTCCTTTGGGCAGCCTGGAGCAGGGCGGCGGGCAGCGGGGACCGGGATGCAGCGGCGGGAGGCAGGGCAGGGATGCGGGGCAGGGATGCGGGACAGGGTTGCAGGGCAGAGATGCGGGGCAGGGATGCGGGACAGGGTTGCAGGACAGGGATGCGGGGCAGGGATGCGGGACAGGGTTGCAGGGCAGGGATGCAGGGCAGGGATGTAGGGCAGGGATGCGGGGCACATATGCGGGGCAGGGATGCGGGGCAGGGATGCAGGGCAGGGATGCGGGGCACATATGCGGGGCAGGGATGCTCCGCGCTTTGCCGCGCCGGCGGCTCTGACGGGAGCGACCGTCACCTGCCCTCAAGCCCAAGCACCGCCAGGCTGAGCTGAGCTGCTGCCTTCACGCAGGCCGGGAGGAGCTCGGAGGAGAAAAACCACATTCGTCCCACTCGCCCTGACCCCTCCAGCCGATCCGCTGGCACCGCTGGCACCGGCCACCGAGCGCCCTCCGAGCTGAGGGTCGGTCTCTCTTTGACCGAGCTAGGAAATAGCAACTTTTGAGGGAAGAGTGATTTCCACACAGACCACCCCATCCACCCACCCCTCTGTTTTAAAGAACTGAACGGCAGAAACCGTTCCTTGTCAAGCTAGACGCGAAAAGACGGGGCCTTGGAGCGCTTCTCCTGGCCTCGTCCTCCGCGCCTGGAGCGAAGCGCGGGCAGCTGGAACACCAGGGAATCCGCGGGGGGGGGGCGGAAAAACGGGACAAAAAGTCACCTTCAGGCAAAGTATGCGCCCTTGGCACCTTAATCGAATCTCAGCTTGCCATCTGCTTTTTGGTAGGAAAAGTGAGAAACACAAATATTTTGAGAAGATCGCGAAGTCATGCACAAGTGCGAAGTGGAGATGAACTTCCCCGTGGCTCTGTAAGTGTTGCAAATAACGAAATTAACGAGCCTCATCGATGTTGTTGACTCGGTTTTATACGCGCGTGAACAACACATATTTGCGTACAAGCTCCGTGTATCAGCCCTGAGTGAGCGTGTTGTGTGGACGAACACGCACTTGTGCACGACCCAACAAAATCTAAACCAAAAGCTCCGGCCGACACTGAGTGTTGCCGCTTACAGGAACATTTAACAGGAACAGGAGGACTGGGTTGTAAAAACCAAGCTCTTTGACAGTTTGCTGTTGAATAGGAACAGGCATTTCATCACGCATCAGCAGCACAAAACTGGGTAAACGATGGAAATGGCGTCGGGAAACGGGGACAACGGGTATGAGGAGATTCGGACACATAACCAAGGTCGGTCTGTTTTTTTGTTTTGTTTTGTTTTGTTTTGTTTTCCAAATGTCTGGTTTAGACACCGGGAAATCTGTCTTAAAAATAGCGAGCTCGTTGCCCAGATCTTCTAAATGTCAATATCTCCAAATATCTCCAAATGTCAAATATCCAAATGTCAAATATCTCCAAATATCTCCAAATGTCAAAACCACGCAGTGTCGAAATTGTTACCAATGGGTTTCTCAGATTAATAGTCTTGCTTATTCGAATACATCTATACAAAATGTTTGCAGTCGTCCTCAAATTGTAATCTTTAACAGTGTTGAATATTTCAAGACTTTCTAAGTTGGGTGAGCTGATGAGGGTAGAAAATTAGATGAACAATTCAATTTGTAAATGGGATGGCTGAAGTCATTATTTAACAGAGCTGTAAAAAGAATCTCAAGGCATCACTAAAGGCAAAGCTCTGCAGGATTTTGAGATAATCAGCAAAATTAATGGTATATTGAGTAAATATCTAATGGAGACCAAGGAGCGGCTTGCAGGACAGTGAGCAAGTCACTCAGGGAAAAGGAGTTGCTCGTTTCTCTAAACGGCATCAATTTAACAAACGGAGCTACACGGGATGGAGTGCACAGAACGCCGAGTGTTTATTTCATTTTTATTCTTTTTGTTTTTTGTTTTCTTGTTTTCTTCCCCC
>NW_009951914.1:114644-116423 GCF_000747805.2 Chaetura pelagica | reverse complement strand
ATCATCACCTGCGGGGAGAGACAGCGTCAGGAGCCGGAGGAGAGCCTGGGGGGCTGCGGGGGCGGGGGGTCTTTGAGGCACAGTTTGCCTGCGTCCGCTGTTTGTACCGGTGCCTCAAGCTCCTTACGGCTCCTTGGCACCCAGAGGTAGTCTATGACTCACTGGTAAATTAACGCATTCCCTGTGCTGCCTGTGATTTCCAGACTAGATACTGCATATCGGTATGTCCTGTCACACATTTTATACGTGCCATGGTATATACAGTAACTGTGTGTGCATATATATGCACACTCATGCACACATCAGTGTACACACACAGAGATACATACACAGGCTCTGGATTGGGTTTCTCCCTCTCTCAGCCCCGGCTAAACCTGCCCTGCTTCTGACAGAAGCCAGGAAAGCTGCTGCACACCCCTGGGTACATCACAAAACTCCCCAGCTGAGCCCTGGTGTCACTCTGGAACTGAACCAAAAAGCAGAAACTTCTTGGAGGTCTAAGCATGCACAATGGAACAAAAAAACAAAAAACAAAAAAACAAAAAAAAAACCAAAAACAAAACAAAACAAAAAAAAAGAAATAAAAACTAGACAAGGAAAAAAAACACTAACATGCAAACAAAAGAAAATTGCACTTGAGGTTCCACTTGCTACATTGCCCTGGTCATTTTCAACAGAGTTTTAACCTTCATTAATTGTATCTTAACACTGTAGAAAATACCTTGAGACAATTGGCTTTCTTGTTATTTTCTTTATCGATAGAATTTTGTTATGGACGACATATAAGCTATAAATTCCTACAGATTAAGCTTTTCAGAAATACAGAGTCCACATGTCAGAGTGGCAGCCATTTTGCAAAGTTCTGGTGAGGGAAACAGAACTTAGTCTCACTCTGAAATGATGGAAGGAAAGAGAGAATTTTTAACAATTTGGAGAACCTTTTCATCTGGAATTTGAACCTACAACAGGAACAAAACGAACAGCATAGGCAGTGCCTTTCTCAGTAGTTCACTTTAGAAAAGTATTTTATTTTCCATCTGAAGTGTAAGGACTAAAATGGTTGTTCACCTTATCTGGTGAATCATTAAATACATCCCTTCAAATGACAGCTCGAGAAAAGAGTTTCATGAAACACACAGCTCCAGCTGAAGTCAGAATACATTAACCGGTCAATGGGTTCAATGGAAAGCGGCTTCACTCCGCACTGGTACTTAAAGTATCTACTGATAAATGCTACCACTGCCTGACGAAGAGTGACTATTAGAATTACTGCCAATTATAGTTTCAAGTCACAATATTTACCCAGTGACATTTTATACGCCTTCTTCTGCACCGTTCGTTCACATGAAAACACTTAGTAAGGGGCCCCAGTTTGACTAACTCGGGGGAAAAGACCCATTAAGGATGTATTTAAAACAAACAAATGAAAAAAACAACCAAGAAAACTTAATCGAAGTGCAGCCAACACCGAGAGCCCATCTGGAAGCGGATTTTGCAGTCCCACTTCTGCTTTTGGGTACCATCTTGCATAATTCGTTTGCTGCCTTCGGTGCCCCTCTGAACTCCACCTCGTATTTGCAGGAGGGCGAGGGTTCAGAAAAGCGCCCGCTGGTAATTCTGGCGGCTGCGGCTGCACTCCGGCTCCGATCATCGCCAGGAAAACGTAATTCAGACCCAGTCATCCTCCCCTGTCTGCGTGACAGAGAACAGCCCACCCCTCCTCTCCCCATCCCCCCCCCGCCACCCCACCCCACGGCTGCTCCGTACCTGGAGCGGGGT
>NW_009951914.1:110044-113969 GCF_000747805.2 Chaetura pelagica | reverse complement strand
AAAGGCCCGGCGGACCCCAGCCGGGATGAGGTGCGGCTCCACCTTCGCAAACGGGTCCGTCAGCTGTCTTAAAATTCCCGATCAATCAACCAAATTCCCAATCAAGGGCTGAGGATTACCCCTGGCTTTCTTTGGAACTGAGCTGATAGTGGGTTTTATGCATCTGTGCATTTCGATGTATGCATAGATCTCTTTTTTGTGAATATACCAGTGCAAAACATTTTATACACCCACACGTCATCATACATAGGCAAACGAAGACTTTACTAGAAGAGCCAGGGGTCTTGTCTGCATCTTCATCTCTGATAACATCTGTTAAAAGCTGCGAAGTTGCAGAAAAGTGTAAAATAAATTTCACGGCCCGGTGCTAATGGTTAGTGATCCTCCAAATCACTAATCAAGCTTCTGGACCGTTGCAAGGACACAATTTTAAGATATATTATTGAAGTCACTTTTTTCCTCCACTTCAAACGCAAATCCAATTTTGCACACTTTTCTGTTACCAGCAAAAAAAACCTCAGTTAATCGAAACGCAACAACACGCGGTCATATCTGAAGTCAGGAAAACAGCAGCCGAGCTTGTGCTAGTGTGTCTTGAATTACACTTGTATAATGGAAAAGGGAAAGAATCCACCTTTTCTCCCCAGAAAACTTCACTGCACAGGTATTCCTCCACCGCGCCCTACCAAAAAAACCCAAAAAAAAAACACCCCCCAAAAAAAAAAAAAAAAAAAAAAGCCCAACAACACAACAAGAAACAAACAAAAAAACCCAAACAACCAAAAAAAATAATAATAAAAAAACAAGGCAAAAATCCTCCCAACAAATACAAACACAAATAACACCACCAAAACAAAACAACCACCAAAAAACCTTCACAACAAACAAACAAATCGTTTCATGTTAAGCAGTCTCCACATACTATGTTTCTGCTCTTTGCTTTCTGAAGGCACCGTTCAAGGGGAGGGGGAGAAAAAAAAAAAAAAGTAAAAAAAAACCCAAACAAAACAAAAACAGTATTGAAAGACATTTAGGTGAGTTATTTTACTAATCTAGAAGTATTTCGGGAAAAAGGAGTTAACTAAATGCTGCAAAGAGGCAGACTCAAGAGAACACAGTGTTCAGATTTCCTTGCCTGTGAATAAGCAAAAAGGGAGCAGGAGGGGCAGGGGGTGGGGGGTGCACTGGAGAGGCTGCATCCATGTAATCTGATTTTTACAGTGAAGGGGGGGAAAAAAAACACAGTTGTTTTGAATTATGCAAAAAAAATGAGGCAAAAACTATGAATAGAAAGAGTTAAACAGTCGCCTTATAATCTTCAGTTGAAAATGTCAGTATATTTGCAAAGATAATTATCCTCTTTACCCATATTGGGTGAGAACAGAAAAATCTAGCACCTTAATTTTAGACCCTTAGAAGCAGCGCCATAGAGGTTTCTTCTGAACACAAAAATGACGAAAAAGAGAAAAATCAAACAAAGCCGCCCTCAACAAAAAAAACCCCAACCTAAAATAAAATAAAAGCTAAAACAAAAAGATAAAAAAGCAAACCCCAAGACTAAACGCACCAAGACCAACCTAAGACGCTACAGCCTGCAGTGATAAAGAATAAATGTTTTGGTTTCTGTTTTCCGAGTCGTGTGATATAAAATCGAGCAGAACGCACTTTTGGATGCAACATGTAATATTATAATATGTAATATGCTGTCCTAGGTAGCAGTGAAATATCCTGGAGGATGTTGTCTGGACGGTCTGTCAGAAAAAATATGATTTTTTTTTTCCTAGAAATTCTCCAGAAAATTTTACAACGCACCTACTTCTGTCCCTCGCTTCGGGAGGTCGAGGCGGAGGAAAAGCAGAAAGACCCGAATGGCTCTGGATAATCACCTAACTGTTCACAAAAAGTAATTAAGCATTGGCCAGGCAAAACAATCCCTGCCTTAATTAACAAGCAGCAAAGTGAAGAAGAAAAAAAAAACCCCAAACCACCAAACTCACCAAAACCAAATAAAAACACACACAAGAGGCAAACCAAATGAAATCGCTCACACCGTCCTAAGAAACCAGCAGGTTTAAACCTTTCTCGCCTCTATCAGCCTGTTTTGGAGCCCCAGACCCGGCCCAGCCCCACAAGAGGCTCAGAAGAAGTTTTGTGGGCACCTTTTCAGCGAAAAATTCCCCCTGCACTGCTCGAGGAGCGTTACAGTGTTATTTGTTTCATCTATTTAACTAAGCAATTTAATTTTGAACACAGCTTGGGAATAGGATCCGTGTCCCTAAATAGGAAACAAGGTAAAAAGGAGCGGTTTTCTCCTTATTTCCAAACTTATTTTTGCCCCTGAAACTTTTCCATCTAATCTGAACATGAACCCGCCCTCCTCCTTCAGACTCCTGCCCGAAATACTGCGGATTCGGGGTTCGCTGCCTCCGAGCTGCCAAAATATCTGTACGTTACTCTTCTGACCGTGGTATTGTTAGACCTTAACGTGGAAGCAGCAGAGTTGCTAAAAGGGAAAAAATCTCACTTTTAAAAAAACTACACACACCCACCCTCGTTTCATTCCTCTCCAGCCCCTTCAGAGTCTGGTTTTCAGCCCATTTCAGTGACTATTTCAGACCTAACCGGTGTTTTAGAATTCGGCCTCTCCTACTAAAAGCTCGGGGAGAAAAAAAAAAACCAACCCAAAACAACAAAAAAGGGGGAAAAAACCACACAAAAAGGAAAAAAAAACCACAAAAAAAAAAGAAAAGAAAAAGGAAAGAAAAGGAAAAAAAAAAAAAGAAAGGGAAAAAAGGGGGGAAAGGGAAAAAAAACGGAAAAAAGGGAAAAAAATAAAAGAAAAAACGGGAGAAAATGAAAAGAAGGGGAGGAAAAAGACACAGCAGCAGTACTTACAGCAAGTGTGGAAAGAAAGAAAGAAAAAAAACAAAACCTGCCACCCTTCTTGCTCCCTGAGAGGTTATTGTTCTTGCTACAGCGAATTTACTTCGAGATAATCATCACTTTCATATTTGTGTTTTATATGAGAGGTTCATGCTTTTCAGGTCAGCCAGAGTTTTTTGTTTCTTCCCCTCCCCATTTAGTGTTAAATGAAGAAATTAGGCCTGCTACAAATGCAAGACAGAAGGTATTTGAAGGCAAAAAGGAAAATTTCGTATTATTTCTTGTTTTCATGCACATATTCTAACATACACACACAGTTGTCTTTTTATTTCCCCACAGTTGATTTTGAAAAAGCTCGAAAAGTGATCTAACCAGAGACTGAAGCAGGCAAAGTGTACATTGCTTTATCTCCACATCTCACGTACTAGAGTTTGAAGATTATTTTTTTTACATATAAATAGATGTATATGTATATAAAATATATAATTTTATTTTTGTAGATATTTTCATGCAATTATTTCTATTTTATTTCCCCACAGTTGATTTTGAAAAAGCTCGAAAAGTGATCTAACCAGAGACTGAAGCAGGCAAAGTGTACATTGCTTTATCTCCACATCTCACGTACTAGAGTTTGAAGATTATTTTTTTTACATATAATTAGATGTATATGTATATAAAATATATAATTTTATTTTTGTAGATATTTTCAGGCAAATATTTCTACTTTCCTTTTTTTTTCTTCCTCTGCTCTTATCCAGCCTGTGCTCTGGATTAGAGCAGGTTGTGTACTTCTCTAATAATCCCCCAGGAGGATTTTGCAGGAAAAAAAATCCTCAAATACTCATAAAAATTAATATTTGCTTTATTTTCATATTGTAACTAATTATGTGTCATGATTGGGCCTAAGCTGCCCTGTGCAGATCCACAGCAGCCCAGTTTTGCATTCTGCAGTCAGGAAAAAAGTCTCCAAAACTGCTGGAACCTCGGGTGTCTCTCAGGGTCAATTATATGACTGTGTTTTAATTACTCTTTGTGCGGCTGC
>NW_009951914.1:109391-110008 GCF_000747805.2 Chaetura pelagica | reverse complement strand
ATTTCTGTAACAGCACGAGCAGGCAGAGCAGCCCGCCGTGTTTCACAGTCTTGTGCAGCAGTGGAAAGTAGCACACTCTGGGAAAGCAGTGGCCATTTTCTGTCTTCAGAGCACCAGTTATGTTCCTTTTTAGCCAGGGAGCCTCCTGCAAATGTTGGTGAGGGGTGGTGGGTTTATTTTCGCTCTAAATTAGCTATAGAGAAAAAGCGAAGGAAAACTTCTCGGGGGTGAGGGGCGGGGGGGGCGGGGAGGCGAAGAAAGGCAGAAATAGGTTACAGTAACTTTTCCAGAACCTGTTGTTTCCTAACGCGTCTTTAAAAGGGGAGGGGACTATTGTGGCATTCAGAATTTAGAGTGTTTGTCTCGAACAATCCAAGAGATAAGTGATGAACTCTGGCACTCAAGATATCTGTTGTGTGTCTTGTGGCATCTGAGAGACAACATTTGTTGATGGACTAAAGAGATCTACAGCTGGTTCTGGGAGCAGGATACTCCCCTGCAATAAATTAAACCTGTGGTGCCAGTCGTCTCATCCTCCCCTTCGTTATGCAGAGACCCCAGCAATTATCCAAACAAAGACTATCTGCAGGACTTAACCTGGTGCCATACCTACCCCC
>NW_009951914.1:104185-104635 GCF_000747805.2 Chaetura pelagica | reverse complement strand
CTCCGGGTGCGTCCCCGCAGGAACCGAGGGAAAGTCCTGAGACATTTTGCAGCGGCCCCCGCGGAACAGAACCCGGGGGCTCCCGGGTGCTCATTCCCTCCCGCTCTCGCCCAGGATGCTTTTCTGAGAGGTCTTCGGCAAGCGGACTCGCGTGTGCAGGGAACCAGCCCTCCCTCGCCCCCAGGAAAGACCCAAAACGCACCTCCAGACCGAGCCCCTGTCCCGTGCAGCTCCGAAACGCCCGGTAACCCTCCCCCACCCCAGGGTCGCCGTTTTCTGAGCCGCGTTTCCCCCAGCAGACCCGGCAGGGCTTTCAGAGCGCGGGTTGATTCCCTGCGGCTTGAAAATGCAGAAAAAAACCAACACTCGTTGGAGGACGGCAGCAGATGCGTGTTTCCAGTGAAATTCTGCTCCGACATTTTGTAGGAGAAAGTTCCGACAGTACTGCCC
>NW_009951914.1:103635-104063 GCF_000747805.2 Chaetura pelagica | reverse complement strand
TCTGGACTCTACATTTATCATCAACACGTCCCCGCGACTGTAAAATGCTGGCAGACCCAGCCCTTTAGGGACTGCTCAGTGTCTACCTGCAGGGTCTGCCGAGCAAAGCTGCCGCGTCCGGGTGTTCCTGCCCACACGGATCAGTGACACATGGTGAGAGTTAGGATTTTTGTCTTAGGAGAGGAAAAATGCTAATAGAAGTGTAAAGCAGAAGAAGAGGTGTCGTTCTTTTTGAAAAGGTGACTCGTGACTTTTTGTTGCGCGTTTATTTGCGAGATGAGCATGAAAGTTCTCGGTTTTGAGTCATTCTACCTCAGCGGGTTAAAATGAAGTCAAGAATTGCTAAGACTAAAACCTCTCTCTTGCGGCCGTCACAGACTTTCGCCTCTCGCAGCTCCGCTTACGCAGCCGCCGAGCGCAGCCCTTGG
>NW_009951914.1:95341-102266 GCF_000747805.2 Chaetura pelagica | reverse complement strand
TTTTAATCCCCCCCTCCACTTTTTAAAATTAATTTACTATTCAAGTACTGGGTGCAGTAAACTTAAGAAAATAAAGATACTTTACTATAATATATAATAATAATTAAAAAAAGAAACGTGAGTAAGAGTTAAATCTAAAAATACTACACCAAGTAATAAAAAGAAAACTTAAGTATTAAAAAGACTGTAAGCTGGAGTAAATAGCAATTTTGCAGAACCAGCTCAGTAGAGACAGCATCCTGATTCTTATTCTTAGCCACAGGACGGCCATACTGAAGTGAGGGAAGGGTTCTGACACAGCTTTGGTGTCAGTTATGTATCCATAGGGCAAACAAAACCAGTCCAGGTCCGTGGGAATTGTGTGAAAGTTTTAAGTAGGGCATGTTATTTAAAAAAAAAAAAACAACACCACAAATAAAAATGAAGCTAATGTATAAGAAAAAAACAGGCTTCTACTAATTTGTTTAAAATCCTTACTCGAAGGCTATGTGGTAAAAAATATAACCAAACCTCCAAATAATCCTTCACACTGCTTTTGGGCATTTCTTACAAACCTGAAAAAGTAGCAGCATCAAATATACAGTCATGACAAAGGAAGGAGTTTGTCTCAATTTTTCCTCACAGTGACTAGGGAAAAGAAGGCTGCTCTCAAAAATGCTGCCTTTGCAAATTCATACATGATTATTCTCCTGACAAAAAAACCTGAAAACCTACGCATGAGAGAAAATATTTCAGTTGAAAACCACCTGCTTCAGAGCAGGAATTTCAGGCAGTGTTTTCCTTTTGCTTTGAATACCCAGTTGCTGGCTTAAGGGCAGTTTCACTGTCCAGAAGATGGTAGCTTAAAATAAGCTGTTATGCAGGTGAAAGTGAATTCTCCTGGTTCCAAAGTTAATTGTGCCAGAATTACTTGTGCTATCATGACCTCAAAACAATCACTTAGGGAGGGGCACCATGCCTTTCATAACTGTGTGCTGCAGGCATAGTAAGTATGCATATAGACACTGAAAAAATATAAAATAAACACTAATTGCTCAGCAAGGGGGTAGACTTTACAGGCACTGCAATGATACCAGTTTCTACAGTCAAAAGGGAAAAGGATAAATGTTGAGAGATTCAGAAACAAAATTGTTAGTACGCATTATGTGTAATCAGCTGAATGTTACTCAAAAGCATCTGACCACAAAGGAAAACGTTACAGCAGATTTGGACAGTGTTTATTGATTTGACTTCAGAGAAACTGAAGTTTTTCCAAAACTTTGCCTTACAGTTAGGGCAAACAACTCAATGCCACAATGAAATGTAATTTAGTATAGGTGAAAGAGCTTTGGATTTTGAAAAACCTGTCAGGAATACATATACATATATATATATATATATGTGTGTGTGTGTGTATATATATATATAATTTCCCCCCCTCCCCCCCGAGAGTAGTCTCCATGTATCATGCTCTGTTAAAGTAGGTGTATGTGTCAGTAAAAATCTCCACCACCAGCTGTGTTACTGCTTTCAGTGGGGGGAAGAGACATCACTGGTTCCTGTAGGAAATCACCAGGATGTCTGCCAAGAAGGACAGAGTACCATAGGATAACTGGAACATTTGGGGATACAGTGGTGAGGATTTGAATTAGGGAGGGGCACCATGCCTTTCATAACTGTGTGCTGCAGGCATAGTAAGTATGCATATAGACACTGAAAAAATATAAAATAAACACTAATTGCTCAGCAAGGGGGTAGACTTTACAGGCACTGCAATGATACCAGTTTCTACAGTCAAAAGGGAAAAGGATAAATGTTGAGAGATTCAGAAACAAAATTGTTAGTACGCATTATGTGTAATCAGCTGAATGTTACTCAAAAGCATCTGACCACAAAGGAAAACGTTACAGCAGATTTGGACAGTGTTTATTGATTTGACTTCAGAGAAACTGAAGTTTTTCCAAAACTTTGCCTTACAGTTAGGGCAAACAACTCAATGCCACAATGAAATGTAATTTAGTATAGGTGAAAGAGCTTTGGATTTTGAAAAACCTGTCAGGAATACATATACATATATATATATATATGTGTGTGTGTGTGTATATATATATATAATTTCCCCCCCTCCCCCCCGAGAGTAGTCTCCATGTATCATGCTCTGTTAAAGTAGGTGTATGTGTCAGTAAAAATCTCCACCACCAGCTGTGTTACTGCTTTCAGTGGGGGGAAGAGACATCACTGGTTCCTGTAGGAAATCACCAGGATGTCTGCCAAGAAGGACAGAGTACCATAGGATAACTGGAACATTTGGGGATACAGTGGTGAGGATTTGAAGACAAAACCAAACCATACAAATCGACAAAACAGGCAGAAGGGTTTTAAAATCCTCAAGCTGGGTGACAAGGTCACTGCATGAGAAGCAAGATTCCAGTCTGCAAAACCTCTGGCTGTTCACAGGCCCACTCCCAGGGAGAACAACACAGCAGTTGTGTGCCAGCTCAGCCCTCTGCTGCCTGCCAGCCAGAGGGGCTGTTGTGCCCTCCCCTCAAGCAGTCATCGGATATACCAGAGAGACTTAACCATAGCAGGGGGAATGTGACTTGGTGAAAAAGCCTGTTTCTTTCTCGATGACTCTTGCTTGCTCTGACAATAAATTAGGCTAGTCATCACTGGGCAGGAAAATAGAATAATCGGCCTGTTTGTTACAGGTATGTTTTCTTCCAGTTAACGTCATTTAGGGAGTTATGTTTGGAACAGGAGGTCCTGTTCCCTCAGCTGGGTCTCTTTCTTTGGGAAGGAAGAAGACAGACAGCACTGGTGATCTAAAATTCCTTGTCTGGCTCAAAATATATAGGCAAATAAATCAGAACAGGTAACATATTGGTTTGGTATTTGGTATTGAAGTGCAAGTATAAGCACTAACTCACATTTGGCTGTGTCTCTTTTTAATAGTATTGATACAGTTTTGGAATTATATTGCCTCTTTTTTTTTCAATCCATTTTTTTTAGAGATATTTTTTTCACACAACGTAGACATGAGCACTTCAAAACACTGCATAGACACATTTGTGGTAATTTTATGGCCTTTTGTGTTGCTGTGTTTGCAAGGAGCTCTTTGTGTGCATTGCTGCTCTTACAGAAGGTGTAATCACTACAGATCAGGTGAGAGAGACCTTGAAACTCACTTCCATGTTTGGTTACCATGCTGGTTATGCCGTTTGTTTCCTTGAGGCTCTTCAACAAAACTTGAATAAAATCATAGAAAGATAAAATGGTTTGGGTTGGAAGAAACCTCTAGTTCCAGGACTGCATGGGCAGGGTCACCTCCCACTAAACCAGCTTATTCAAAACCCTGTCCAACCTGGCCTTGAACCCTTGTCCCAGAATAGCTAAATCAGTGGTACAGGAAGCACTCCAATTAGAAAACAAATCAATACCTCTCTTATGACAGAGAGCTGTAGGATACCAAAACACAAATAGATGCTAGCAAACTGTCTCCTCTGTAAGCTAACCCTGATTTCGTTACTTGGGATTTAGTTTTTCCACAAGAAGGAGTTTTCTGATCCATAGATGGTCCAATGAGTTGGTCCTGCGATTTGTAGTATGAAAATGCTGATAAACCACAACATCAGAAAAGGTACTGTCTAGATCTAGGATTTTGATTATTATTTTTTTTTTAAGATTTTAATTTATTTTTAAATTTTTTAATTTAGATGACTCCAATGTTTCACTAACTGCAGAGAAAGATGTGAATACAGAATCTAGGACACATTCTCCAGTTAAACAAAGTCCAGCATAGCACCAACTAGCTTCTGTGGCATCTATGTAGAAAAGTGACTTGTATTCTACGTAATAATTTTCACAGCCCCAATACTTAACTGTACAGGGCTGAGTAAATCACGTGAGGGTTGTGCTTGTGGGCCTGTGGGACACCAGGTGAAAGGCTAGTGAATTTGAAATGTATTTTCAGTGTACGAAGTCAAATGGTAAAAGCTACTGTGCTTTGTGATTCCGCAAATGCAGGGAACTGCCAACTTCAGGGTGTTTGGAGAAGGGGCTGAGCTGGGTAATGCACTGTCTGGGAGGTAAGCAGTGCTTCACATGTCAGGCAGATGTCAGGAATCTTGCACAGTCAGTGGTTACCTTACTGAGTTGCATAAAATTCTCAGCGAGCAAGTCTTCAATTAAACATTTAATGCAGCCCTGAAGTGGTACCTAGATTTATATTGTTCATGACAACTCTCTGCTTAAGATAGTGCATCTCTCAGATCGAGAGGAGAATTAGTCACATTGTGCTAGTTTTTCCTATTAAGATCAAGAATGCAGTTATCAAGCTTAGCTGCTAAAAGATACTTACTTTCTCACTACAGTTTTGCTGCATATGAAGTTATGCTGAGAATCTGTAGGTTAATTTTCACCTTCTGGTAAACTATCCTTAGAGATTTCTCTGTCTCTGTAGCTATCTATTTATACCTCTACAGGGGTCACAGGAGAAAGATTTCCTAGTTATAGTCAACTCATATTCTGAATAATGTTAAATAATAAAAATAAATAAATAAAAATTATGAATAAATAATAAATAAATTATTCTAAATGGTGTTGGAGGTTTGGAGGTGGTGCAATTTAGTGCATTATTTCAACATACGTCTCTATGTATGCAGAAATATGAAATTTTGGTTTACCTGAGCCCATGAACACCAAAGACCAATTACTTTTTAAAAATTTTGTATTCAGACCTCTTGTCAGCAAAATGAGCTCTGAGTTTGGTGAATGTTTCTGTGCTTTGCCACCTTTAAATAAGGAACACAGGGAGGAGATCAAGACATTTTAAAAAAGCTGACCTGCAAAGAATTTGCATTAAATTAGTTTTGTAAAGCCCATGGAGTTCTAAGAAAATGAAAAGCATTAGGAGGTTTCTTCCCCTGTGGCACACTCTCCTTTGTAGATCATCTTGAAAATTAGTTTTTAGGAAAACCTTCTCAAGCTGGCTGGCAGACCTTGGAAAATACAAGGACTGTGTACACTGTTAGTCCAGCTATTGTAAAGCCCAAGCCATGAGTCACCATACCATATGCTTTAAACTATCACACACAAAACATCCCAAATATTTTGGTGATTTTTAGCTTGTCTATTAATTATATTAGTTTCTGGAGTCACATTTTCAAGCCTATTACAAATAGCTATGACCTTTCTATTACTTATTCACATAAGCCTGGAAAATAAACTGTCAAAAAAGCAGGAAACAGACAATGTTACTCCCCAGGCCACAGCAAAGGACTTAAAAGTTCATCAGAGTGGTGGAGCAGTGGTTTGACTTTAACCACAGAATTCTTTCCTAGAACATTCAATAAATGCTAGAAGTAAGGGTTTAGCTGAAAACTAGAATAATACATTCAATTTCTCACATGGTTTCTTCCCAAAAGTTGAAATTTCAGTTCCTTGTTTCTTGCCCTGTCACAATTTTCTCCATTCTCCAGGCTTCATACAGCCTTTCAAAATTAAACAGATGTGCACTCTGAGAAGTCATTGAAAAGTAACTTACTTTCCAGCATTACCTGATAACTTGTAAACATAAAAAGTAATTTTGTCCATTGGCTTTGCCTTTTGCTATTTGTCGTTCAAAGCCCTTTTGCAATGGCTAGAAGGTGGAAACATGGGAGACACAGCTGAGTCTGAGGATTTGGTCAAGTAAAATAAACTTTGGTAACATGTTGAGCTCATATGATGACTGCAGTATCTGTCTGTGCAGCATGTGCTGTAGAGTTCATATTTACTGCTGAAATGTTTTTGCTGGGTGAATCATACACTATTAACCCTTCCCTACAGCTCTAAAAAATTAGTTGCTTTCTGTGCTCCACTTCAGTTGTACTGGCCTTGTAACACCAAGTATATCCTTTCTGCAGTTTTGGACACAGCTAAATTCCCTGTTTGATAAAATACTCCTTTTCTCTTTAAATAATTTCAGAGGATGTTATGTGTCATGGTTAGGTATGTAGATGCAGCTGATGATAGTGAAAGTTAACATCTCCCACAGTAAAATAAGATTAATCAGGCAAACCTGGTGTTGTGTGTGCAAATATTTTAATCCCTAGTGGCAAAGTTTTCTACAAAATAATTTCTAGATCCAAAATTCATTTATAAAAACCCTTTCATTGCTCTTAGCAGTTGTATTAGTGGGTAAGCAAGACATACTCTGTATTCAGGAAAGACCTATCTTGTTACTCCGTTGGTTTCTTAAAAGCCTCTGGTGTTGGACCTGAAATGCAGTGGGTTTGTTTTTAATGTAAGAACACAGACGTTTTCGGTAAATAGAATAATGAAAAAGATTCACCTTGTAATTTATCAAAGGGTCAGTCAAGGCAGATGGAACTATAAATGTTTTTTAGTATCAAATATTTTAAGACAAGCTTAGCAAAATCAGAGTCTCGACATAAAATGTTTTAAAATATCTTCAAACTTGTAATTTGACAAAGTTGCATTCCTGTGATTTAAATAATTGTTTTGGTTTGGTTTGATGGGGTTTTTGGTAGCAGAGGAAGGGCCCCAGGAGTGGCTCTGGTAAGAAGCTGAGAAGCTCATCCTGCTCCAAACCCAGCCAAGGAACCATTAGAGGGACAACAGATGCACCTCAGTGATTAACATATGAAAGAACGGCTGTAACACCTGAGCAGAGAAGGATGTGTGGGAGAAGAGCTGTGCTGGGGAAGGAGAGCAGTGCTTGTGGTTGGTGAGGAAGGGGCAGAAGGTGCCCAAGCAGAAGTTTCCCTGCAGCCCATGGCCAGATGGCAGCTGTGCCCCTGCACTCGTGGAGGAACGTGGGGGAACATTCCCTGAAGGTGCCAGGAGGGGTGAACTTGGCCAGTGGACTTGGATGTTGTGGCCAGAGGATTTGCTGCCAGTGGACTCTGATGATGCAGCTTTGGAAGCCCCCGGAGCCAGGGGAGGT
>NW_009951914.1:78306-95309 GCF_000747805.2 Chaetura pelagica | reverse complement strand
CTGTGGGGAAGCAGGGCAGGACTGTAAGGAATCCTTCTTCCTGAGGAGGAAGGAGCAGCAGGAACCACCAGCCTGTGCCCTGACTCTAAACCCCATCCCCATCCCCCTGTGCCGCTGGGGGGAAGGAGGGAGAGAAACCGGGAACAAAGGGATTTGGGGCTGGGAAGAAGGGAGGGGTGGGGGTAACATGTGCAAGCCCTGCTCTGTGTGTGTCTGTGTCCTGTGTGTGTTTGATTCGTGTGAAATTATATTATTATTTTTTTCCCCAAATTAAGTCTGTTTTGCCCAGGACCTTAATCAGTGAAGAACCCTCCTTGTCCTTTGTCTCAACCCAGGAGCTTTGTCCTCCTCATCCCAGAGTGTGTGTGTGTGGGTGGGGGAGATGAGTGAGGGGCCATGGGGCCTGTTCTTTGTTGTTGTGTTGGGTTCAAGCCAGGACAATAATGCATATATGACTCATAAAAAAGAACAGTATATTTTATAATACATGTATAGCTTCAGTGCTTTTAAGCAGTAAAAAGAGCATGTTATAGTATGGTTTAGAATGAAACTGTTTCTACCTGAGGACGTGTCTGCTATCTGTGATTTATCCTTTTTGGATTCCTAGACCAGATAAGCTGTTCAAGTTTCTGTCATCCAGTTTGGCAGATTTTAATTTTTTCATTTTTTCATTTTTAAAAAATTGTATTTAGTGGTAAAGCATCTTAAACTTGTGTCACAGTGCATTTTAAAGTTATGTATGTGTTGTTTCATACAACAGCTTTTATAAGACTACTTATCAAAGAATAATTCTGTTCAGAAATGAGGCTGAGTCATCTTTGTTAATCAACAAATGTAGGCTTCTCAGGGTGGCAGGGGCACTGTGACTCCGGAGATCTTACCATCTGCAGGGCAGCAGCAGACTCCTCCATGATTGCAACCAACAGACACTCTTTTAAAAACAGTGTTACCTGACTAGCCTTGTTTCTCATGCTGCTGTATTACAATATGCCCCTTCATTTTTCCATTTAGCTTGGTTAGATACAGTCATGACTTCACAGCACCACTGCCTTTTGTAAAATTGTTCTTGCTATAGCTGCTTTTTCCTGGCTGTAGGCCACGAAGTGTACTCAAAGTGGGGAAAACACAACAGATTTCACACACTGTGTGGGTGTGTATGGTTTGTTGTTTTTTTTTTTCTGTGAACAAAAAGCAGCTTAAGATGATTTGAGATGCTGAACAGCCAGTTAGTGGCATTCTGTTCCCGGGACAGGGATGGCTCCTGATTCCCTCATGGCTTTCCTGTGGAGTCTGAGCAGTCAACAGAAGTGACTGCTGTGCACGGAGGGAGGACACAGCTCATCTGCTGATGCTGCAGGGGAAGCTGCTGTGTGTGCTAACAGAAGTAACCACACGCTGTTCTGGGCTTCTTTGGGACAGCCTGTGATGGCTGCTATCAGTGCATTCGGCAGGTGTTTATTTTCAAGTTACATATTCACGACAGAAGAGATTGCCTGGGAAACACAGGTGCTTTGGTTTCTGTGACCTCTGGAATGGCTCTGTGCCCGCCTGTCACAACACACATGCACAGTAGTTACCATTCCTGTAGTTTCAGCCCTCTCACTACTGTGTCATCCTCTATAAGGCTGTATGTATTTGCTTCCAGTTTTCTTTTCTGGTGTTTTTTGTTTTTTTTTCCAGATTGAGATTGGAAATACTTGTTTTTATGGAAACAAAAAGAAAAAGTAGTCTTCAATTACAATAAGGGAAAGGTGAGTGTGGTTTTGTTTGTTTGCTTGTTTTTCCTTTCAGTCACTTATTACTGCTGCATTCAGTACCCTTGAAGTACCCATGCAGCACTCCTACTTGATCATACCCTCACATTGGCTGCCCCTTTAAACATTTCACAGCTCAGGAGTCCTCCCTCTGTTACTTCCACAGCTAAATCTTGTTATGTGGGGTGTAGGTCCCTGTGTGACTCCTCCCTGAGGAGGAGGTTTCTGCAGCTGGCAACCCAACCTCCTTCGCAGAGGCAGACCACTGATACCTTGCTCTAAGCCTGCTTGTCTTGTCTCCTCTCATCAGGTTTCCAGCAGCCCTCCCGGTTGGCCTCCAAAGCAGTGACGTCTCCAAACAAAGACATACACAGGTGTGCCAGCTGCTGCAGGTGGTGGCTGTGCTGGCCTCCCCAGGAGAAGGTTTGTGCTGGTTGGTGGCATTTTCAGGTATCTCAGGTGTGTACCAGGCATGTGATTTCCTCCACGCATGCTGGGTGTCACTCCTCCATCTGCACAGCTGAATGGGGAGGGTTTCTGACTAGTAAAGGTTTATGTGGCTTTTGAAAGCAAGTTTTAAACAGATCAAGAAATGGTTGTTTCATGGTCAGTACTGAGAAACCGGAGAGTCTTGGAACCTGGAGAGCTGCTCCTTAGCACCTGAACGTTCTCCTTTTGCCTTTTCTGGCTGTGTGCATATCTACATGGCACATGTTGGGTCAGGACCTTTGGACATCCAAGGTTTATATGCTGTTGATAAAATCTGTGGTGTTGTTTAGAGACGACAGCAAAGCAGAGCACCACTACTGTGAGTGCAGTATGAATCAAGTCTTTAACCATAAATATAATGTGGCTCTTTGATGATTTGTTTTTCCCTTCCCCACAAGAAAAACCCCATTTTTAACAGCTTGCATTCAAGTGTCAGGACTAAGAACCAGGACCTCCAAAAGTGGTGGCAAGGAGAGTGCAGCAAGGGAGTGCTTAACAAGACTACTTACTGCAGGGCAGCAGCTCACAGTGGTAGAGAAATGGGTTGTCTGCTGAGCGTGCCAGTCATCCGTGGGCAACGCCCGCCAGCAGTGAGACAGGACTTCTCATGTGAGTGGCAGATGGAGGGAGGTCACAGCTGTGACAGACGCAACCCCTGGCTGTGCGGGCTGTGCGGGCAGGGCAGGCAGGGCAGGCAGGGCAGCACAGGGCCCCGACCTTCGGGGCGCACGGTTTCCACTCGCTACCAGCGGTCTCAAAGCCAAGAGCACTTTGTTTAAAAAAAAGCACTCCTGCTCGGTGACGACCTTTACTCTTTGCGCTCTCGGCTTTTATCGGGGACGGCAAACACGACGTCCCATCTCCCACCTGTCGCCCTGCCCGTCCCCGCGGGGCCCGCAGCCCCCTCCTCCCCGCGGCAGCGGGCCTGCCTCTTTATCAAGCGGCGATCAACCCGCGGAGCAGCCGCCGGGCGCCCCGACGGGGCGGTAGGAGCGCTGCGTGTGCCACCTAGAGGGAGCGCGGCCGTCGGGTTGCGGGAGGGCCGGGAGGGGGGGGCAGCGCCCGCAGCCCCGCACCCAGCAACCCCAGTGCCGGCCCCGAGTTGGATGCCCACGGGGGATCTGCAAGGAAACCCCAACACCCGGCAGCGACGGAATTCTCGTCGGAAATCTCAGGAAATGCCCCTCTGTGTGCGGAGCCTTCGCACATCGCTGTTTAAAGAGGCTGAGAGCGCTTTTCTATTCCGGTGCAGGAGGTCATGCCTTCATTTGCATACGTTAGTAGTCCTGAGGTTTGTTAATGCTCTCTAGTTCCTAAGATGCAGGAAGAAACAGCTCTGACCTGGCAAAACCAGAATTTATCCTCACCCCTTGCTATAACCTTCGGTTTTAAACTATGTTTCCTTGTTTCTTTAACCTTGTGTGATCCGATGCTTCTGGCACGTCCCAGCTTTAGATCAGCTTCAGTTCAGGAGACCTCTTATCCAGGATGAGGCCACACAGGGAGGAGCAGATGGAAATGAGCATGGCTGATGTGAGGAACGGGAAATGTAAGATAGTGGAAGAAAGGACAGAACAGAATGAGAAGGGAAGAATGATACTAAGAAATACACAGCAGCAAATACTAGATAAAAGGCACTGAAAGCAAAGACATTCACAGAGTTGCCTTTTATTTCTGCAGTTTCGTTGGTCCTTTGCAGAACAGCTTCCCCAGGAGAAGGTGTCTGTGACAGAGTTTGTTCATGTAATCTCTTGCAGAATGTCTTACTTTATTGAGACACAAAGCAACTCCTGGAGCAGGGCCATGGGCATCCAGACAGTCTTCTCCTACCTAAATCCTGGTGTACATAATTGTACCTTGCTCTCAAAGAACTGACCTCCAAACAGGACTGATTTCAGTGAGCACATGTAACTTGTTCTCTCAAATCTCTGTTTGCAGTGCTAGTTTCTAGCATGCCTCTTCCTCTGTGAAGGTGGTAATGCAGGGGTGCGTGCTGAAGCTGTCTAATTCAAGCTAGTAATTGCTTGTGAGTGTGGTAGCAGCCTGGGAGGAAGAGGCAGAGCCTCATAACCTCATTCTCTGTTCCCCATGTCCTGCAATATAGCAAAATATCTGTATCCCTGATTTGGATCCTTTCCTTTCCATTTGGTTACCATGCTGACATTTTGGGGGATGACTAAGTTCTTTTTTGCATAGATATAAAGCCTCAGGTGTGGCTGAAAAACCCATGCCACAAATACTTGCTCAAGTAGGACCTATGCCAGCCAGGAGTTGATTCTGCATGGAGTCCTGTGCACAACATTTTCTGTGGGTAAGACACTCTCTACTATTTGCAGACATGAATCTTCAAGCACTCATGGAAGCACAGGGCAGGGTTTCTGTGCAGTAGTTACTGCTTGGCAAGGTCAGCTCCCTGGTTTCAGATCATGCACTTGTTTTTGTGAAGTAACCTAGTTAAAGGAAACAGCCCCATCCCTGGGTCATAGGCTCAGGCAGAGGGAGCAGAGGGGAAGTTAGGTCTTTTTAAGCAGAGCTCTACTGAGTTCTTGATCCTTGCAGATATTTACCAGCTGAAACACAGCAAAATATCCTGTGAGTGCTGCTGTAAAATATACAGGCAGTGATGTAAAGTCAACTTGTCATGTTTGCCAACTTGTCCCTGATTTAGTTGTACAAAAAGATGCTGAAGCCTCATTTGAAGATTTCTAAATTGAAGCAATATTAACTCAATGGCTTTAAAGAACTAAAAAACATTTCCTTCAAAATTCATTGTCACTGTGCTTGCAAAATAATTTGGAATAGCAGTTAATAAACTGTACACTCTGCCCCCATTTTAAACCTTTCATGAATTCTCTGATAAGTGGCTAATATTAGGGTATGACTAACCAGGGTCAGAGTATTTCAAATCTGGCTTTTTTTCAGTGACCTCTTTTGATGACATCAGCCTGAAACACAAGGGCCTCACTCACAAGGACACTCTAGAACATCTGTTAACTGTGTGACACCATGGGATCTCCAAGTGTTCACTGCAAATGACAAATAAAGGAGCAAAAACTAAGTTCTTTGCCCTGCAGGCACTTGCTCACCGGCAGAAGATGTGGAAGGTGCTGAAACCTTGGGTAAGCACAGGTAACAACTTCTGGCTTGTTTCTTATTCCACGATACTGCCCAACTGCTGTAAATGTGATGCAGCTTCCCATCTGTGGAGCAGGAACAGGCAGTCTCACCCCCTCATTTACTCAGCACTTCTTATTGAGGTCATTGTCCATTGAAAGCCAGATCTGTGGCTGACTGGTACCACCCTGCAGCAGCAAAGTGATCTGTGTCTGGGACGTTGCACAGAAGTAAGGAGCAGCGCTGGGCAGTTGAGCTTGCAAAAGCAGGTACCTCATGGCAGCACTGGGCTTTATGCTGCTGCAAAATCATTATTTCCTGTACCCACAATAACTAAACATCATCTAAAGCAAGCCTGAGAGCATGTGCAGGCTGCAGTGACACCTCCCTGTTGCTTCTCTGAGTTCAGGATAGTCTGCTGTTCTTCTGGTGTGAAGAAAATCATCAGCCTTTTGTGTTGTGTGTAGAGGAGAGATGACATTCAGCCTGCCACTGCAGAGAAGAATACAAATAGAGCCACCACAGTATAAAAAACCTATAGATTCACTTCTTAAAAGCAAACAGAGGATAAATTCACTTCTTAGAGGTGGAGAGATGAAGCTGTGAGTAAAGGAGTCATTGGTAGATGAAGAGGTGTCTGTAATCTTGTATTTCTTCCAGTACTTTTGGGTCAGAGACCTGTATTGAGGGAGTATTGCTGGGTCAGTTTTAATAAGAAAAATGGCAGGGGAAAGTGTCCTTCTCTTTTTAACATACAGAAGACTTCTCACCCAGGGAAATGTGGTTGTTCTACTAACCCATCATGAGTCTTGCATCAGCAAGCAGAGTTTTCAGTTGAGACACTTTGATGCTAGATATTCCTGAAGAGGAGGTAGTTTTGATACTAGCCAGTTCATTTCATTAGTTCCAAGCAGACTCCAGGGGTTCTGGGGATGGGGTGTCACAGAATTTTACAGCTTAGAGGAGGTGTTCATTAGGAGCTGAGTTTGGAAGTTGTTTTTATTGTGATTTGAAGTAACGAGAGAGACAAAGCCCAGCAGAGAGGTAAGCTGACACTAGGTTGGTTTGGAAGTCTAAGAAATGGTTTCTGTTTGTGCCATGGTTGGTTCCAATCTTGCTTCTGCAAAGAAGATGAGTGGGACACAAGGCTGTCTGTAAAAAAAACCAAACAGCAAACATTGCAGGAATTATTTTTTGCAAGATTGGTGTAAAAATCAGCTTTAGGTCTGTGCCCATCTCAAAGGTAGGTGTGGGTTTTTTTTGTTTGTTTTGTTTTCTTTTCTTTTTTTTTCAGTTCAGCATGTGTTAAAGACATGTTTCTAAGGGCACATTACAGCTCTATTTTAGAATAAAAAATAGTTGGTTTTTTTTTTTTTTTAAAAAAAAACCTTACAGGGGAAGTAATTAAAAAAACAAAGGTAGGTGTGGGTTTTTTTTGTTTGTTTTGTTTTCTTTTCTTTTTTTTTCAGTTCAGCATGTGTTAAAGACATGTTTCTAAGGGCACATTACAGCTCTATTTTAGAATAAAAAATAGTTGGTTTTTTTTTTTTTTTTAAAAAAAAACCTTACAGGGAAGTAATTTAAGAAACCAATGCTTTAAAGCAGTTGAATCCATAGAGATATTGTCACCTGACTTTTTATTCTGAGAAATAACTTATTGCATACTGAAATGAGATTAAATTTTTAAACATATGGTATGAACAAAAGTGTTTACTTACCTCTGGTGGGTTCTCCCTAGCAACATGGGCTGTTTAAAAATGATTAAACATTAAAAAAGGAAAAAAAAAATAAAATAAAAAGAGAAAGAGCATGTTTGCATCAAGCACCAAACTTAATACTGTACACAGTGAATCTGTAAACTGTGACTAAAGGCAAAACATTTTTAAAATGCCTCTGATAATGAAAAGATTAATTATAAAATATGTCTTAAATGTCTTGAACAAAATGCTCATTGTGCACAAAATGGCTTTATTCAGCGGCCATTCTTGGACTTAGCCCTTGGTGGGGTTCAGATGCAGAAGGAGCAAAGGATTTGCCAGCAGGGGAGCTGGAATCCATAACAAACACCTTTTCAGTTTAGGGCAATAACAGTGATGTGATTTAATATGGGAGAGCTGAATTGGATTATTTTTTTCTGAGTGCCTGGAACTGCCACCACATGTGCTGACATTTTCATAAAGAATGTATTTACTGTGCAAGATGTTGAGGTCTGATAATGTGCATCACAAAAGCGTCTGGCAGGTTCCACCTCTAGATTTGAGAACTCCCTTTTTGTGAGGTGATCACACAGCACAGGGTGGTGTCTTCTCTCTTTTCATCAACACTTAAATCCTACTGTGTTTCCTCATTCCTTGCTGACTCGTACATGCTCAGGGCTTGTGCAAAATCAGATCTTGAGGTTACACAGAAGACTGTTCAAATTCAGCAGCTGCCTTTGGAAACTTGCACTTACAAATGTTGCTCCTGATTCCTCAGCATGAAAGTCTCTCTCGGTTTTGCTCATTCATGTTCTGTAAAACACCACAAAACAAAGAACTGTGAAATTTGACACAATGAGAAAAAAAGGAACACAATGTTTTCTACATGCTTGCTTTGAAAGCTATCAGTTCACTTAAGAGATAACACTTGTTTCTCAGCAAAGTATTTAATGACTTTCTCCTTTTAAGAAACTTTAATCTCACAGTCTTTTCCTGAAACTGTGCTGTTTTGGTTTTTTTTTTCCCTCTCTCTTATAACTTTTTAGCCTTCTATTCCTTCTGCTGTTACTGTTCAATTTTGTGGGACATTTGGTGACACTGCTGGAAGAAGAATAATTTCAATGACTAGAAACCAGATTATAGATCCAATTAGCCCTGAAAAATGGGCTGTATTTGAACAGAAACAACTTTATTAGCTG
The DNA here is from genome assembly GCF_000747805.2 of Chaetura pelagica. NCBI lineage: Eukaryota > Metazoa > Chordata > Aves > Apodiformes > Apodidae > Chaetura > Chaetura pelagica. Next base: position 87,056 of record NW_009951914.1, on the reverse strand, counting down.
CTGTGAGAATCTTCTAGTCCAACTCAGCCCCCACATTTTTCCACCCACTTCAGAAACACCTGACAGATCACTCAGGATCATGAGAACCTGCATCACTGATTGGGCAGATGACAGCATGCCCTGGGCCAGAAATACCATCTTGTCCCTTTGGGTTGCTCTGAAAAGAGAGGAGGATTACTCTTTTTTGCAGCTTAGTCTCCCTTGTTGGCTCCTGTACCTGTATTAGAGAGACAGGCATTGGTACCTTGTTTTGGCTGTAGGCAGCTGGTCTTGCAATCACAGCTGAGTAAACACTGTGACATTTTTGTTCTGAGCAATCAATTTTGGTGTATCTGCATGCCAAGAGAATTTTTTCACAGTGGTGAGTAAACTCTGCCTAAGCTGTGCTCACAGATAAAGCAGAAGTGGCTGAGTTGCCACACAACATTGCACAGATCCCCAGTTGCTGTAGACTGTGCTGGAGATCAACACAGCCCAGAGCCAACAGGCCCTTGCTGTGGACCCAGCCTGCAGTTTCCTGCCTGAAGATTTTATCGATCACTTGTTAATGCACTAAGTTCAGGATGCTACTGGGCCTGTATTTCAATTTCTGTGTTTATTATTGTTATTTTTGAAGTGCCATTGGTACATCTCTATGTGTCCAAAACAGCAGCTTGAATAGAAAAAGAAGAAATCTTACAATACAACTCAGAATGTAGAGGGTTGTGTCATAATTACTTAGGGGTCATTCTGCTTCATATTGCCATAAAAGGAGATGGCAATTAGATAATAATGAAACAAAGTTCACCAGTTGCTGGCTGAAGACCAATTTCTAAAGGTGAGACGTTAGTCTTCTGCAACCTGGTGAAAACTGCTTCTTTGAATTTGGAAACACTACCAGACTTGTCTAAGCAATAACACACGTTAGAGGGACACATAAGTCGTCTTGACACAGCCCACTGCTTTCCTGTTCCTCTGCTTCCTGCCAGCTGGGTGTCATTTGGAAATGACCACAAGAAGGTGGCTTGGTCATTTAGCTGCCAAATTTATGTTCTGAAGACCTCAGTTAGCTATTGTCTAGCCTTAGAGATATCTGGGGACCTTGATGGACAAATTTGTTAGGTATGTTACCAGAACAATCTGTATCTTAAAACACCCTGGAGAGTCTGATCCTTGTTGGAATAAGCCAAGCATTTCCCCACTACTCAAATGCAGTAGGAATTACCACAGCATTGTTACTAAAGTAGGAGCATCACAGAAAAAAAAAAGCCATATGATGTGATGGTGTCAGAGACCTTCTGTTCAATAAGCTTAACTTGAACCCCTCCTGCCTTTCTTCAAGGAGTTTGACCACAGCTCTCCTTTTCCAGAGGAGCACTCTGGCCATGGACAATGGCATACTCTCCAGCTGCTCTCTCAGTCCCTAGCTTCAATCTCAGTGGAGCCAACACCTGTGGTACCCCATCAGAGAAGGAGGCCAAACTTGAGTGCCTGCCACATCTTCACAAGGTAGAGCAGGTGCAGTGGGAGCGATTGAAATATCTTAGGTTCTTTCACTCCTAACTCTGGCTCTGCTATATATTAAAAAAAAAAAAAAAAAAAAAGAAAAAAAAAAGAAAAAAAGGACATATTTTACATGTTTGAAGGATTTTTATGTGCTTAGAGATGTGATTATGATTTTTAAGCTGAAAGAATGAGACATTTGACAAGTACAAGACATTGATGCTCTGTAGGGGGGATATGAACAGTATGAGACTTATAATGGGGCAGCTTGGGTTGAAATAACTTCTCAGATATTCCTAAAGAATTCTCTTCCAGAAAAGAAAATTAGGTGCAGGCTATGAACATAAAATCAGGAAAGTTAAACGTGGAATGGGGATTAGCAAGAAGTCTGAAGACTAAGTTCTTCAAATTACAAGAACCTAGAAAAAGGGTTTATAGTACAGCAGAAAGAGACTGAAACAAGACTAAATGTTCTTTGAGCTTATTAGAAGCTAGAGAATCCATGAAAAAAGTACATGAAACGCCTGTAGACTTCCTTGCTTAATTTTGCAACAGTTTTTGTTGGGTAACCTAGGCAGGTGCTCCATGCTCACTCTCTTAAAGCAATAGACATATTGTAATTAGCAGTTAGTATGAAATAAATAAACACTATTAGTTTAACTGAACATGTCAGGGAAGAAGACAAAAAGGATAGCTAAGGGATGGGACTGAATTCTAGTTTGGTTTTTTTCTTGCTGTGTGACATTGAACAAATCCTCACTCTGAATTTATTCTCTTAGTTGCACGTACTTATTGTCCTTTCAGTGGAGCCATTGGAAGGATTAACAGGGAATTGACAAGTGTCTTTGCTCTCTGCCTCTATGTTGAGACATGATTCTGGTCAGAGACAAAGGAGTCCTATCTCAAGGTGTTGTTTCTGTAGATTTTCATTGGCCAGGAGGAAATCACAACCTTCCATAGTTTTCTGGTCTATTGGAAAGTCTTCAAATACCACTGGAAAAGTAATAAAAACACTAGCAGTCTCTGACCAGGTTACTCTGTCTTGTTTCACACCATAGCTGAGTCATCATTCTTCATGCAACTTCTTACGAAATTCTTACTACTGAAAAAAAAGAAAAAAAAAGAAAAAAAAAGAGCAGGTAACCACGGTTCAGTAACTGCACCTGGGTGGTTTTACTGCAGTGCTCCCAGGAATGCTAGCTTGGGTTGGCACTGGAGGCGTGCTAAGTGAGACATTTTAGGGCTGCTTAGTATTTTTGTAACATCTCCTCAAGCCCTGGGGTGACCCAAATTCAGGGGCATCTCCTCCAGGAACTTCCCTTGTTTGAGCTGTCAATCAAGTAAGAGAGAAAGTGAGAAAGAGGAGAACTTTGTTTTTCTTCTTGTCTCCCAAACCAGTCTGTCTGGTAAGGGAGGGTATGAGAAGGTTCACTTCTCAGAAGTGGAGCTGAGTGCTTCTTTCCCATGGCCAGTGGAATTAAAAGGGGCTGAGTCCATCGATACAATGATTGGTTGGTGGATTTGTTGGGTGCATTCTCTATCCTTAGAGCTTTCCTGATACCTGTCATCATAAAAGGACTTTAAAATTTGAGTACTGCAAGCTCTTGCTATCCAGGCGTTCAGCAAAGGGACACTTTTGATTCTCTTCTCCTGTTGGATAAGGTATTGTGCAGATGAGCCCTGGTGTGTTGCTGGTTAACAGATAAACCTGCAAAGTCAGAATATGGTGTCCCTGATTCACACACATCCTGCAGGAGACATGAAAGGAAGAGAGGTGAGTACCTGTCAGGTGGTGCTACATCCAGCCAAAGGCATAGTTGATTAGTACACTCCAGTGTGAAGAGAAAATCCCTTTTTTCTTTTTCTACTGCCATATGTCACCCTTTTTAACTCCAGAGAACTTTACACTGTTGTGCCGCCCCTTCTTCTTACCAAGTTCCCTTCTCCTCCCAGCTTCACTCCCACCTGTCTCCATACCTGAAATAATTAATGTATCACATGCTGAGCTTCCTCTACACAGACTGGCTAGCAGATGTAGCTGATATCCAAACCTTTTGAGCCCTATGTTGAGGCATAGCCATATAACATTGAGATGGAATAGGGTTTCATATCTTGTTCCCTTATATTAATTTAAAAATTTAATGGAGCAGTGAATTGGAGTAATAGATGCAGGACTTGAAACAGTGCTACAAGGAATGGGCCTAAGTGCAAAAAAGTTTTATGTTTTAAGGGGCAAAATGGTGATGCTAGTTGCATTTTACACATATTCAAAACAAAAGGTCTTTCCTCTCTCGGGATTTTATTTGCAGTATTATCTAACTTCAGCTCTGGGTTTCACACATGCTGATGTTGTGACAATTTGCCTCAGGGTCAGAATTACTAAGATTTGCACTTTAAAAAGTTAGAAGCTAATAGGAGACTGACAATAACATTAAAGAAAGGAATACATAAATAGGTCAGACACTAAAATGAAAATAGATTTGAACTGTGCAACCCAGTGTTACTGAAGAGCTTGCTTTCAGAGTGATGTAGGGGAAACTTCTGGTAATTGTTTCCTGTTATGAACCTGATGGGCTGGGGAACAGTGTCTATATAGCCCATTTTGCTTTGAACTCCTATGTTAAGATCATCTATAAAAACTGTGCTGGGTGGAATCTGAAAGGGAGAGAAGAGTATCCCTACCTTCAAAAGAAACAGGACATGCTAAAGGAGATACAGCTCCAGACACTAAGAAATGCCTTGATATCTGTCTAAACCCAGATGAAAGAGCAGGGACCTTGTAGCAGAGACTGCTGAAGAGGGCAGGAGATGTCCAGTAAGTCCGGAAGAGTGGTCTTATGGTGATGGACAGAGAAGTCCCCAATGCACCAGGGGTCTGGGTAGGCCTGAGGTGGCTGCAGTCAGGTGTGGAAATAGGGACAGCCAGTACCAGGAAGGAATTAGTCATAAACACCTTTACATTTCTACTGACCTCACAGCCAACATTTTTTTTTTTTCCCCCCAATTCTAAAATAAAACTGGGTTTGTGAGTTTGAAAACTTATTTTGGACTTCTTTGTGAAAATTATAAGAAAAAATGTCTCAGCAATCCCATCTCAAAACTCTGGTGAGCTTGATGTCCCATGAGATAAAGGGCAGCTGAGGCTGGTGGACTGTATTGTTCCAGATCTCCTCCACTGGGACAGGGTGCTGTTGCTGTTGCTGTGCTGCCCTCCTGTGTGCCCTCCTTCTTTTCACAGAAGAAAGCCTAGTCATCACCAGTCATTGCTAGACCAGAACTTTTAGGTTAGTGATCAGTCACTGCTAGATCTCAGAGCCAGCTAAACCCTGATGAAGCCTTTACAGAGCCAGGTGCTGGACAGCAGTGATTCACAAAACATACAAGCCGGGAAGATACCCCTAGAAAACTGTGGAGAAGAGGAGGCTTTTTGGGGTAGAAGACCGCAAAAGGTGCCAACCAGCTGGAAAAGTGCATCTATTCAGAGTTCCCAGCCGCAGGTTCTTCCTGGAGTTTAAAAGAGGCAGCGTTGGGTTGTACTTCATTGGCTCTGCCTCTCTACTCGCTTTGTCCAAATTATCATCAGAAAAGTGAAAGACCACAGCTCAACTCTTCCTTCCTTCACCTGATTTTGATTGAATCTTGAAACAGCCTCTTCTCAAGGGGGTGTCAGGTATTTGGTGAGACAGCTGTCCTGAGTGTGTCTTGTTGAATGTCTGTTGCTCTATCTTGTCTCTGTGGAGAGCTCTAAGGCTGTCTGGACCAGGACCTCTCTCTTGCTCATCTTCATGCTTCTGATAGTGTCATATTTGTGCTTCTCCAGGACAAGGGTGAAGAACCGGAAAACACTGGCTGGTGTCTCTGCTTTTCTTCTTCCTTAATGCTGCTGTTAAATGAAAGTTTCAATAATAAATGCTTAATAGCGCTTTTATTTAAGCTGTGGTTTTGTTATCTGGTATAAAAACCCATGGTCTGCCTATCTCCTACAGCACTGGCTTGGTTATGAAGATCTAACTTCCTCCCTCTCCATTGCCACAGCAATAACCTTCTACAAAAGAGTTAACTGTCTCCCTCCTAGTGCATCTGCTACTTCTGAGCCTTCTGGAAACTTCCAGAATATTAAGTACACAACCCACTTCACAAGCACATCTAAAGGTTCATTTTTGCTAACCTGAGTTTTGTGTGCTCTGTTTTGGAAACATCAGGATGAAAAGCTTTGCTGACAAAATATGAGAAAGGAGGAAATATGATAAACCTGCTAAAAACTGTATTTCCAGAAACACTGCTAAGTCTGTGGACTGCCTAAAGCATGCTCCATGAAACAACTTGAATAAAGATGTAGAAGTTAATAGCAACAGAAACAAGAACTTGTGGATATTGTAAACCTTCATTCTTGGCTCGTGTTGCCCATCTGGAGGGAGTTGTCTCTTTGTTTGTCTTTCTTCTTCTGTGAGAAAAACAGATGAAGCCCTTCTTATTTGTTTGCTTTCTCAGTAAGTTTGCCACTGGATCCATTTTCAATTTTCTTTAAATTCCAAGACTTTAGAATAATGTATTTATTCTAGTGATCTTTGAAAAATTTTAATACCTGCCAGCTAAATACATATACTTAAAATGCATGTATTTTCACCCCTCTTCTTGCACAGCAAAGACCATAAAAGGAAGTGGCAGAGGAGCATTGATTTCAAGTGATTTCCTCTTTAAAACATTACATTGGAGAATTACAGCCTATTTTGTTCACCCAGGTCTCAGTGAAGCTGTGCACAGACAGCAACCAGATGATGATTCTCTTTGTTCACACCTCAGCTATGCCTTTCTCTTTTTGACCTGTGCCCCTCACACAACACCATCAACACAGGACAAATCTGCAGTGCCATTCCTCATTCCTCAGCAATTTCTTTATGCAGAAGACTCTGTGCTGACCTTGGCTTGGTACAAATGTCATTGTTTGTCACCCAAGCTGCTGGCTTTCTACCTGCCAGATTTGGCATGGAAGGGTCATGTGTGCTCAGTCTCCCAGGGAGAAGGTCAGTCTTGGGAGATGCTGTGGTTTTGCACCCCCTTATTTAAGGAGGTATGTAATCACAGATGCCCTGCATGCTTTTGGGCAGGATGGGAGTCATAGTAGAAAGAGAGGCCATGAGGCACAGAGGCTGGGAGTCATGGTGGGAGCACAGACAGTGAGGGCAGTGGGGCTGCCCTCTAATGATCCTATACTCTGTTTAAGCTAGCATGCTAATCAGCCCCAGATCTCTACCTGTTCAGTAAAACCCTTGAAACTCCCACCTGCTGTTGGTTCTTCAGGGTTGAAAAATAAAAGGTTGTCCTCATCTCCTGCCCCAGAAGCCAAGTTGTCTGAGCTCTGGACTACTATCTTTCTCTTTTTTGGAAACGCCCAGCACATATAATTTTACTCCAGAGAAGTAGAATTAGAGTATTGCTGACTCTAGTCCCTCCTTTGCATGAGATCTCAGTATTCCTCAGTCCCTGTTGCAAGGCTGCTGGTGTGACTGCCTTTCACCTGGCAGACCTGAGCAAGAACATGTCCTCAAAAGGCTGTAGAGTGCTGCCTCAGAGCTGGTGACCACGCCCCTTCATGTTGCTATTGACTTTGCTCATATAAAAGGGTGGAAAATCACATCAGAGGTCTGGGCTTGTGTGCAGACCTGACCTCTTATGCAGCAAGAAGGTGAATCCCTTAAAATCTGGTTGGTCTCCAACAAAGAGTACATGACCCAACCCGTCTCCCTCTAAGGAGACATGCAGAGACTACTAGAATTAATTTCCCAATTCATTTATTTTCCGCCTCTGTCTGGGCTTGGAACACAGGGCTATTTCTGTCACCAGACAAGCCTGTATATGCAGTGCTGAGCGTGGCAGCAGATGAAACTTGGAGGAGGCATTGACTGTGTAAGCTGTGACCCCTTCAGGCTGTTAAATTGGGTGTAGAGCAACTTATGTTCTGCTTACTGTTTTGTTGTAAACACATATAGAAGTTGTTCTTGTTTTCTCCTTTTGGTCCGTACACCCTACTTTGCCTCTCAAAAAAGGCTTCTCATCTTAGGGCTTTACACTTGTCTTAATCTCTCAGTTTTGACTAGAGTGAGGTTTTGCAGATAGTTCCCTGGGCAAGGAAAACAAAGACATTTAGTTCCTTGGCAAGATTGTCTTCATTTGAAAAATTTTACTTTTTCTCCAAAACTTGGAAAATTCAGGAGTCTGAGGCTTATCAGGGGAGACGGAAGCAAAGATGGACACAGTGCATAGCAGTGGCAATGATTTTCCTGTTTACACCAAGACGTACTGAAAGTTGTTTCTGAAAAAGTTTGAGGAACCTTGTAAGACGTTCTGTTTCACAGAATTGGGTATGCAAATAGACTGTGTTAGAAACCTCTTGAGGGAATTAATCAGTTTGTTCCTCTGGTTCAGTTCACTGTACACCTACTCTTATAAAATGGGATGCAGATTTTATAGTTTATTCTCTGCCCACCACCCTGCAATAATTCAGCATACAGGTCAAACACTTTACTTTTCATTAGTCCTTTACCAGAACAAAACAAACGTGAGGTCTAAAATGATCTTCCACAGAATTGTGGAGGTTGGAAGGGACCTTGGAAGTCTCTAGTCCAACCCATCAGGCCATTCTGTACCTGCACCATAGTGTAGCTGCACCTAGCTCTGTCTCCTGCTTTTCGTGGCCAGACTCCCCTGGTGGAGCCCAGGACTGACTTCCTACCTCACCTTGTCTGAGGCTGAGGAACTGGCCACTGCCACCAACCTGACATTGCTGTGGGCCCTGCCTGTGCTGGAGGGCACCCACATCTCCCTGTTTGTGCCCACCATGGAGCAGCTCCATTTGTGCTGTGACCTCCTGCCCACTGATGTCTTTGAGCAGGTTACTGAGAAGACAAATGTGCTTCTCGGAGCAGCAAAGAGCAGGAAGGTGAGAGGCAATGGTAATAGACTGAAATTGGAGATGCTCAGTCTGACAATAATAAACAGGCTTTCCCCCATGAAGACAGCCCAGCAGGGGCCCAGAGAGGTTGTGCCATCTCCATCCTTGGAGTACAGCCAGCCCCAGCCAGATAAAACCCTGGGTGACCTGGTTTGACCCCATGGCTGAGCCTTCTCTGGTCAGGGGTTGGACTGAAGTCCTCCCAAGGTCCATGATGGGCTGCATGACTCCGTGGTCCTCGCTCATGTAGGCAGGGCACCTTGAAATGCTCTGCTCTGCTCCCGTTGGGAAGAAGAGTGCTTGCATGTTCCTGCTG
>NW_009951914.1:43770-78198 GCF_000747805.2 Chaetura pelagica | reverse complement strand
TCAGCTTCCAGCAGTGGTGAAAGCTGTGCTGTGGTCTCAGCTGACAGCCTTGGGAGTAGAGAGGAATATGGTGTAGTCCTTCTCCCTCTGGTGGTGAGGGGCTCTGCCTAGCCCATGTGGACTGGGAGCTGCAAGTTGCAATGGACAGGAAACACTGTGCTTGAGGTATTTGGTAACAGCAATAGAATTATTTCTGTGAAATAATGGGAGAATGGTGCCCACTGCACTTTAACTCTTTGTTATCCTTTCTGTTCTTGCTCTCATGGCTAGTTTTTGCAAGTAGTTTGGTCATAAAGTGGGGAAAAACAAGGTGCTCCAATCTTCCTCAAATATCCTTGAATACCAGGTCCACTCTTGCCAAGTAATCTGGTAGAAGCAAGCATTTGCAAAACATGTGAAACTGTATTTTAGTTTTTTAAGCTTTTGCACAACTGAAGTGGTGACAGGAAACCTCAAGTATGATATTACTGAGCAATAAATAGCAAATGACTTTCAGTAATTCCTGGAACTTCATTCAGAGCTTTGCTACATGACGTTTCTCAGTAATTTTGTGAAGGTATTTCCATCCGGCTGGTTGAAATTCTTCGTAATGGTTATATCTGAAAAACAAAACTATTTACTGGAAGTATGTTTGAGCACAGACAAAGGAAATAGAATAGAACTAACTCCATGAACCAGAAGTTTTGTTTGCAAGGAACTGCAGGGTTTTCTTGCAAAACCTTTAGGTATGATCCAGCCTAACCAAAATAGTTTTCAAAATAATCACAGAATGGGGTATTCACAGACTAGTAATGTTTCTTTGGAGCAGGAAGATGGGTGCCTGAAGTGGAAATCTTGGCTGCAAGGCTGCACTCCTCTTTTTTGTCTTTACAGTATAAGTGGAGCACTATAAATAAAACCTGCAAGTTGTGGAGCTCAGTGACTGAGATGAGCCTTGGACCTCTCACAGATTGCAGATATTGATTCCAGTTGGTATCATGAAAGACTGGCAGACAGTAAAGAGATGCAAGTGCCTTATTCAGGCGCCACTTTGCCCATTGGTAACTAGTGACAGCATCTCTCTCCGTGTGCTATGAGATGTACATCTCAGGTTAAGGAATGGGAAGGAAAATTGTGCATTAGCCTAAAGAGGTTCGAAACTCAGCTGCGTAAAACTGGGTCCTAGAGAGGTTTCTATAAGCTGGGGTGGTACAGCATAAAGGCAAATCTTTATTTTCAGTTAAAAAGAATGCACTCTTATCACATTCATTGGAGAACTTCTTCCTCCTTCTGAGATGGACTTGTCTGGTGTGTGGGCATGCTTTGCACTGGTCTTTTTTCTTAGATCTAGTGGTTGGACATGCAAATCATCGAGTTTCTATTTGTGTCCAAAGCCTTTGTAGTCAAATAATTTAACCTCTGTGGTTCATTTTGGCCATTCTTGAAGTGAAAAAAATATAATCAAATATACATACTAGTCTCAAGAGAATTTTTTACTTTTCTATGCAAACCTGAGGTTTTTGCAAAAGGATAGACTCCCCTCACCATTGCAAAGAGCTTAGGGCAGACCTGGAATTCCAGGCAAGATAAGAGATCTAACTCACAGTATTTAAATTAACTCTGTCAAGCTTCAAGGAATTGCCTCCCCTTTCTGATGGGCAGGTGCTTTCTTCTCCTTAGTAATATTTGTACTGAGCTGGTGGTTTTAGACGTGTACTGCATCCTTAATTTATTTATTGAAAATTAAACATAAAAGGATGTGTGTTCAATACTAACACCAATGAAGAATTCAGTGAGTTTCAACAGCTTTTGCAAATTAATATGGGAAAAATGTTCCTGCCTGGATCAATAAAGGCCACATGTACGTGTATAATTCAGTTGCATTTGGAATATTGAGGCACATAGAGGTAAATTACTTTTCCAAAGTGCATAAAGGAGCACTGGGCCAAAGCTGGGAAGGGTACCCAGATGCTCTGAGTCTCAGATGATGCTGCAACTGCCAGATAACAATCTTGCCAGCTTTCATGGAGAGGGTTCAGGAAACTATCTGTTCAGCTTTATGCTGGCTGGTTGCTTTAAGTCAGTGGTCCTGTAAAAAAGGTAATTCTCTGTGTTTTGAAGATGATTTTGTATTGTGTGATTCTCTACATTTTTAAAATATCTTGTCACTGAAATCTAAGTGTCTTTAACATTGTCAATGAAGGGAACTATGAAAGCAAGGCTTCTAAAAGAACTGTATTTATTATCATCCTCTTCTCTAGAAAAAAAAATATGGTTGCTTTGATCTTAGAAGCAGTAATACAATAATATATCCATGGGGAAAAAATACGCTTGACCCATGTTTAAGTTTCAGGTCCTTCACTCATTTTCAAGTGCTTTGCTTTTCCATCTTCCTTTACTTTCTCCCTGTGATAGGAGATTTATTTATTTCTTTCACCCAAAAATTCTCCTTCCCCCACTCCAAGCTGTCAATCTGGTCTCTGCACTTAGCTTCAAGCTTCAATCTTGGCAAGGAAGCTCTCTATGATTAGGCAATTTTTATAAACAAACACAGTTTCAGCTGTTTAATGCAGACGAGGAGTGCAAAATGCAAGCTGTTTTCCAAGACACCCTGTAATGCCCTGAAGGTTAGTGATTGAGAGTAAAGGGCTAAAATACATGAGTATTTCAAATTTGTCAGTATTGCTAAGACAATTTTTATTTTGGTGGGGACTGGGATTGCTCTGGACAAATGTAAATCTCCACAACAAGTAGTAAGCGTATCACGTGCATCTGGCCTTTAATATAATTATATGTCAAACAGCCAAGAGTACATGTACCCAGTTTGTCAATCATTATCCGGGGACACATCCGTCGCAAGATTTTGTATCTACATCCTACAAAACGAGCAGAAATGACAGAGGAGCACTTGGGCACCCTGACTTTTGGTATTATTTTCAGGGCAAATTAGCATTCAGAAGACATCTGGTAAAGGAAAACCCTTAAAAAAGCTCTCTTTGACTTCTTTACCCCTCTTCAGAGGAACAAATTGAAGGCTACAGTTGAGAAAATACCCATGAGGAAGAAGGAGGGAAAGGAAAGTGAGGGGCATTCTGCTGCTGGTACTTTCTGGGGCCAGGAGAATGAAAAAAGGTTTTTGGGGAGGATACTGATGGGTCATCTGAAAAAACTCCAAGGCTTTCACTGCATGGAGCTGACACAGGCTGAGTGAGGTTTATTGGATGAGGGTTCGTTTGCTGGGCCTGTGTCTAGCCCTCCATAAAGGGAGAACAATTTTTATCCTGCTGCATCTCAGCTATCAGACTGTGTTAAAGAACCTAGGTAGAAAATGAAACCAACATTTTTTCAAGGACAGAAAGATCCAAAGGCTTTGATTTCAAAGTTCCATAACAGAAATCAAAGACACTTTATTAATTAAAATGAATGCACCTTTAAATAGTGATTGAACATTAAAGCCTTTCAGCTGCTCCAGTCCCATCAACACTGGATTTTGGAGAGGCCATGCACACCTTTTACCAACAGGGGAAGATGTCATGGAAATATCGGTGTCTATGGAGACCTTTGTCTAAGAGATGAATCCACCAGAAAGGGATAGATGAGGAAAGCCAGCCTAACTGTTGCCTTTTAGGGTTTGCTTTGTGGGATTCAGGCTCTGCTTCCATTCTTGCCACGTCTGGTTTCCATTAGAGTGCAAACATTACGGATATCCCGTTTTAATGCCTAAAAGGTGAAAGGCATTTGGGAGGAGAAGAACAGGTCAGCACCCACTGAGTGTGCCAACGCAGGACTCTGTAGTATCCAGAAGATGAGATGCACAAAATTCTGGTTTCTGTTAATGCCTGGGACAAAAAGACTCTTACATCACTGGAGTCCTTAATTTAAAAACCCAGCAACTGTAAAATCATAGCTGTTCTGCTATAGGTTGCTAAAAGGTTAGTGTTATTTTGTTGTAATACTGGTTGAAGTCAGTTAACTTCCCTATACTCGTGAGTATTTCAGGCAAACCTCCCTAAGAAAGGATTCACAGAAGTGGAACTATCTGTCCTCTCACCACCCACAGAACCTGTCTGTGCTGGGGACCCATCTTTTTTTTTATTATAAGAACAACTCTATGTTTTTAAGGATCTCTGCACAATTTTTCAATCAAGGTGGCTGGGGGTGGTGGGTGAGGGGAGGAGTGTGTCAGAACAGAGCTTGGTGAAGCCTGACAGTTCCACATGTTACACAGTTTGTATGTCAGTGCTCCAGGAGAAGTGTATGACTTTTCTGAGGTAAACGTGAAGTTCACACTGCTCATAAATCTTTTCAGAAGGAAAGTAGAAGAACTGGCTTACACCCACTCTCTCTTGGCTCCCAGGCCAGGGTGGAGCTCTCATCTGTTTCTCTGTTAAAACAAACAAAGGTTCTGTTGCTGGTTTTGGTGGACCACAGAGATTCAAAGCTTGTGGGCTGTGAATAAATGCTATTGAAAATACCTGTTTGCTCAAGAAAAAGGCAGTTAAAACCTATAATTTCTGGAGCTAGGAATACTAAAGAATGTTAGAGCATCTTTCTCTTGGTTTCACAGGTACAACTACTGTCTTATTAACACACTTCTATTTGTAGAACTCCACCAGTTCTTATTAATCTGATGCAGAATTCTGTAATTAAAAAATATAATCCTGAAAATTACTATTTGTCACTTCATTTTCCTTCTGTCACTTACACATAACAGTAACAATCACTCAAAAAAAGCCTTAAATAAATGAAATTGCTTTGCCTTACTAAAGCTCTGAGAAAATTACTGAGGTAAATATAAATGCACTGGATTTTATATGGAAATGAAAGTATAATTTTGGGTCAAGAAACCATTTGTCACTGGAGAAATCACAATATCTTAAAATACAGTTCTGAGGACAACAAAGGAGGAAGATTAAATCCATGATTAAGTTTGAAAAAGAATAATATACTCCTAAACATGGATGGTTAATGAAGATATGGTAACATCACTTTGTGTGAAATAGAATAATCCAGAGACCTCTTTTAATAAAAAGCATAGCTATTACTTCAGGCTGTTTCTATCAATATTGTTTCTGAAGAGTTGCTTAGACAAACTTTTACCTTATGCAGGACATTATTTTATAAACAAGGATGTTTGTTGGACTGCTTTAGTGTGACACTGAGAAAGCTACAGAGATCAAAGCCAGCACACTGAAGACTATGTTCAGCTTAAAAAAGTACCTGCCTCAGCCCCAAGCTGTAAAAGCAAGCAGAGGTGCCACTTTCAGGATGATTGTCCTCAGCTGTTAAATGCAGGAGATCATGTACCATCTTAGGTAAAATCCTGACTCTACTGAGATCACTAGTATTTCTGGAACTGTTTTTGATGGGGTCAGCGATCAGTAACCTATATGTAGAAATTTAAATTAACTTGAAACTTGTGAATTTAAATTCCTTTGTCTTATATTTGCTCACAGGAAACTGAATATAAAGGGGATGAGAGCCTATAATTTTGAAAATAAATGTTGCACTTTTATATTTTAATTTTTGAGATATTTTTTAGATACGCCTCAAATACATGCATTTATGTGGACCATTGGGTTGTTTTTTAAATCTTGAAATAAGGAAGAAAAGTACTCTTGAGGCCCCTGACAACAAACTCCCTTCCTACATCATTTTTCCTTGGTGTTGCCAGTGGTCCAATCTGCGGGTGCTGTGCTGTCAGCAGAGGTGACCAGACATGCAATGTCTCCCTCTGACAGCAGCTCTGCACTGACTTGTTTCACAGCCCTGGCAACAGATTCAACATCCTTGGACAGATCTTTCCCTGGTGAAAATTGTCATAGTGCCATGTAAGCCATTAGCACTGGCAGTGGGGTTTTGCCTTGCTGTGCCCTACTTTACTCTGTGGATGAAATGAGCAGAAGTGGCTGTGCCTGCCAAGTGCATTGCCCTGGGCAAACGGTGAACAGATGTCCAATGCACTGGGCTTCTCAGATGGTGGAAAAAAACAACCACCCACCAAGAAGGAGAAGCTGTAGGAATGGCTAAGAGTGGTGTTATATTAATAAATCTTCACAGAGCTGGCAGGTGAATTATTGGGGAGCTATGGTAAGGACTGGTTACTCAAAACTTTTCATTAAAATATTTACTTCAGATCTAAGTTCTTCTTAGCAGTTGTTTTGAAGTCATGGTAATGGGTACATTTGACTGATGTAATGTTTAACTTGCAGTATTGTATTTGCTCAAGGTTTCGAAAGTATTATAAGATCAAATGTGTGTTGTGGGAGAGAAAAGGCAAACAATATCTGAATTCCAGTCAGGCTCCAGGAAGACACAAGACTCTTGCTTATCTATTAAAAAGTAAACATTTACAGCTATATTTTGTTCAGTAGCAGTAGCAGCCAGCTACTCTTATACTGCTCTGAGTTACAGTTTTTCCTTAGGAAGTTGTCACATCTCTGAAAATCAGTATCATGCACAGAAATCTGACCTCACAAGAGAGTAGCTTGTGTAAAAGAGCTACTTGAAGCTCATCTTTTTAGTTGTTAAATAATTATTTTTTTGTATTAACATGGTTGTGTACATTTTTTATTATTTTTTTTTGGCTGAGCACAAAAGGACAGTACAGTATAAGCTTTAATGAAGAGTTTTCATGTAAATGATAAAAAACCGGCAAAGTAAGTCCCCTGTGATGGCTTTCATGGCTGCCTACACACTTTATCCCCTATATTAGGAAGAAATTCTTTACTGTGAGGGTATTGAGACACTGGTACAAGCTGCCCAGGGAAGCTGTGGATGCCCCATCTCTGGAAGTGTTCTAGGCCAGGCTGGACAGACTTTGAGCAACCTGGTCTAGTGGAAAGTGTTTCTGCCCATGCAGGGGGGTTGGAACTAGATGCTCTTTCAGGTCCCTTCCAACCCAAAACGTTCTATGATGATGATGATAATGATACAGCAGCAAACTGAGAAGCAGAAGGAGCCATGCTAAGACCAGCCCAAGACAAGGAGAGTGCAAGAGGCAACAAACCTGCTGGGGAGCATGAACTGTCCCGACTCCTGGACAGCTGCTGCAGTGGGAAAGGAAGTGTGGGGGAGGAGAGGGGCTCTTGGAGACGCCTTGGAAGGAGGAGGAGAGTTTCAGAGGAAAGCTGTGGGGACACCACTAGGCCTGAACTCCTGACGGCTGCAGGCACTGAGGTTTTAGGCCTGGTAAGAAAAGTTCATCTGCAGGCTTGTAAATACTCTGTTTTAGTAACTGATGATAAAATTATCATCTGCTAAAGGAGCTGCGGTTATGGGTGGGTGAGTGTTCAAAAACTCTTCTTAGAAGAGCAAATATGCTCAGCAGTCAGTGCTCTGAAGTCATCCAGGAGACACAATAGAAGGCAATGTCTTCTGTTGTGTAGCCAGGGGAGGAGCAGGACTGTTCTGTGCTCTCCAGGGTGAAGGTTGGCCTCTTCAGTCAGTTGTTAAGAGAAGTCCCATGGGAAAGGGTACTAAATGTTAAAGGGGCTCAAGGTAGTTGATCAACATTCAAGGACCCCTTCTTGCAAGTCCAGGATCAGAGCATCCCAATGGACAGGAAATTCAGTAGGAGAGCCAGGAGACCAGCATGGTTAAACAAGGAACTGATGAGCAAACTCAAGTGGAAAAAGAGAATCTATGGATCATGGAAGGAGGGGGCTGGCCACTTGGGAGGAATATAGGACTGTTGTCAGAGGACGTAGGGAGGCAATTAGGAAAGCTAAGGCTTCCTTGGAACTAAACCTTGCTAGTGAGGTCAAAGACAACAGAAAGGGCTTCTTCAAATACATTGCAGATAGAACTAACACTAGAGGCAATATAGGCCCACTGCTGAGTGAGGTGGGTGCCTTGGTGACAGAGGATATAAAGAAGGCAGAGGTGCTGAATGCCTTCTTTGCCTCTGTCTTTACTGCTGCAGACTCTCCCCAGGAGCCCCAGATCCCTGAAGCCCCAAGTCAGGATGAAGGAGGAGTTTCCCTTGGTAAATGAGGATTGGGTTAGAGATCAGTTAAGCAATCTGGACATCCATAAATCGATGAGTCTGGATGGAATGAACCTGTGGGTGCTGAGGGAACTGGTGGAGGTCATTTCTGGGCCATTCTCCATCATCTTTGGTGAGTTGTGGGCAACAGGAGAGGTGCCTGAGGACTGGAGGATTGCAACTATCACTCCAGCCTAGAAGAAGGGCAAGAAGGAGGACCCAGGTAACTATACACTGGTCAGCCTCATCTCCAGTCCTGGAAAGGTGATGGAACTTGCTCTTGGCACTGTCTCTAGGCATATCAAGGATAAGAGCAGTCAACATGTTTTTACCAAGGGTAAGTCATGTTTGACCAACCTTATAGCTTTCTATGAGGAAGTAACTATGTGGATAGATAATGACAGAGTGACCAGGAAGTGAGGTGGATTAGGAACTGGTTGAAAGGAAGGAGTCAGAGAGTTGTAGTCAATGGGGTAGAATCTGGTTGGAGGTGTGTTACTAGTGGAGTCCCACAAGGGTCGGTGCTGGGACCGGTGTTGTTCAACATCTTCATCAACGACCTGGATGAGGGTATAGAATGTACCCTCAGCAAGTTTGCTGATGACACTAAGCTGGGAGGAGTGGCTGACACACCAGAAGGCTGTGCTGCCATTCAGAGAGACTTAGATAGGTTGGAGAGTTGGGCGGGGAGAAACATGATGAAATTCAACAAGGGGAAGTGCAGAGTTTTACATTTGGGGAAGAACAACACCATGTCCCAGTACAGGTTGGGGGCTGAACTGCTGGAGAGTAGTGTAGGTGAAAGAGACCTGGGGGTCCTGGTAGACAGGAGGATGACTATGAGCCAGCAATGTGCCCTTGTGGCCAAGAAGGCCAATGGCATCCTGGGGTGCATTAGAAAGGGTGTGGTTAGTAGGTCAAGAGAGGTTCTCCTCCCCCTCTCTTCTGCCTTGGTGAGGCCACATCTGGAATATTGTGTCCAGTTCTGGGCCCCTCAGTTCAAGAAGGACAGGGAACTGCTTGAGAGAGACCAGCACAGAGCCACAGAGATGATGAAGGGAGTGGAACATCTCCCTGATGAGGAAAGGCTGAGGGAGCTGGATCTCTTTAGCTTGGAGAAGAGGAGACTGAGTGGCAACCTCACTAATGTTTACAAATATGTAAAGGATGAGTGTCTGGAGGACAGAGCCAGGCTGTTTTTCAGTGATGACCAGTGATAGGACAAGGGTCAATGGATACAAACTGGAACACAGGAGGTTCCACGTGAACATCAGAAAAAGCTTCTTTCCTGTGAGAGTGACAGAGCCCTAGAACAGGCTGTCCAGAGAGGTTGTGGAGTCTCCTTCTCTGGAGACATTCAAACCCACCTGGACACGTTCCTGTGTGATGTGCTATGGGTGACCCTGCTCTGGCAGAGGATTTGGACTAGATGATCTTTCAAGGTCCCTTCCAACCCCTGAGATTCTGTGATTCTGTGAACAGCTGCAGCACTGGTACCCCACCACAAAGGGGAAGCTCGTTCCAAAACATGAGTCAGGATACCTAATGTACTGCCCTACAAAGTGGTGGCAGCAGCTTCCAGGAGCTCTTCTTCGCACCCATGTCCTACATTTCACCCAGTGTCTCCTGTGGTTGCAGTGCTGCTGACACTGCAGGGTTGCCTTTGGCTGCTATAAGCTCTGCAAGTATGCCTTTCTCCCACACCAATAATTAATCTTCAGGACTGCAGCTTGTACAAGTAACTAATGTGGCTTCTTCCTACCTGCATCCCCTAGCTCTTGTTAAATCTAAATTTGTGTGTCTTCTGTGCCACCCTTCCTGAGGGTGAGCTTGGCAGGGTCTGCTGGGAGGATAAACTGTGTTAAAGATTTCAGGGAGTCTCCACAATTTACAGTGGTTAAATGTTGGTTTGGCTGCATGATTTTTGGTTTCCTGTTAAGGATCTTGGGGAAAAAAAAAAAAAAGAAGTATTAACATATTGGGCAAAAACATGTTTCCATGCAATTTGATACATGGTAGATATGTGCTTTTCTCAGAAAACCAAAGCAATGGTCTTTGCAATCCTGTCTTATTTCCCCCCACCCCTTACCAATATTTTAAAAAGCCCTGGAGAGGCTACCCTCCAGGGATTGGACCTGTGGGCACAGTAGCTGGGTGACCAGGGCTGGTCCCACTGCCAAGGCTGAGCAGCAGGTATCCCTTCTCCCCACAGGGTCACGAGGAAGAGTCTTCTCCTTCACAAGAAGATGTTTAGTGTGTTCCCCAAGGGAGTGCTGTGTTTACCTAGACGTGCTGGAAGACTTGCATCCCTCCCCACTGGTGTATTTTGCTCTGCAACATCACCTCTTATGGTGATCCAGAAATCATAAGGGAGAGGTGACCCTGCAAGGATGGGAAAGTTGGTGAGCACTAACTGAAGAAATGACAGTGGAGAGACCATGCTGTGACCTGCTCCCTCTCTACTGTGGTAGGATGTTGGCTAATTCTATCACCCCTCCATGTACCTCCTTCTCCCCCTTTCTTCAGTATATTTAGACAGCAAATGACTTAGGGCAGTAACTGTCTTTTCTTGATGGTGTGTATGTGTGCAGTGACTAACAAAAAAGGTTTGTGTTTCCTCCTGAGACAGTTGCTCCTGTTCAAGTAGCCACCAAAATATGTGTTTGAGTTCCAAATAATTAATCTCTAAGTGGTATCTGCTGATGGGAGGTGGAAGTCCCTTCTGTTATGCAGAAATCACAATTTCTATTAACTGTTAGTATTTCCTCAAGAAACCAAATATTTAAGGATCTTTGAGGAGTTTGGTCTGAGGTGCAAGGGGTACATGGGAAGGGTTTATACTTTGAAACTGTTGCTATGAACACACTGTGCTCCAGCCTGCAGTCCCACACATGCATGGCACGCTTCCCTGGCTCTTGACAAATTCTTATAGTCTCTTGACAGGGATTTTTTGATAAGGCTTCGCATTCCCATGGTGTTTGCTCCAATTCCTCTCCCCTTCCCAGGTGCACTGCACTAGGCAGAGGTATTTAAAACAACCACCAGTGGTTTTGTTTTTCTCTCTTCAACTATGCCGTGGCTGCTTTTTGTACTTGTGCAGAACCAGGTGGCTGCTCAGGGGAGGTGGCTCCCAGGCACCCCCTCCTGTGCCCTTCCTCCACAGGCAGGCTCTCCTGGGAGGGATGCTATAGGCATTTTCTCTACATTACATTGTAGGACCTGCCGTGAGTAGTCACATGGTTCCCCCTCAGCTGAAATGGAAACAGGCTGTGTCAAGGCATTGGTTTGACACCAGCCCACCCAGAAGCCCAGCAGTGAGAACAGAAATGCTGCTGCAGTGGAACATCTCCCTGATTAGGAGAGGCTGAGGGAGCTGGGTCTCTTGAGCTTGGAGAAGAGGAGACTGAGGGGTGATCTCATCAATGTTTACAAATATGTTAAGGGCGAGTGTTTGGAGGACAGAGCCAGGCTTTTTCAGTGATATCCAGTGATAGGACAAGGGTCAATGGGTGCAAACTGGAACATAGGAGGTTCCATGTAAACATCAGAAAAAGCTTCTTTCCTGTGAGAGTGACAGAGCCCTGAACAGGTTGCCCAGGGAGGTTGTGGAGTCTCCTTTGCTGGAGACATTCAAACCCACCTGGACACGTTCCTGTGTGATGTGCTCTGGGTGACCCTGCTCTGGCAGGGGGGTTGGACTGGGTGATCTTTCAAGGTCCCTTCCAACTCCTAAGGTTCTGTGATTCTGTGAAGCTTTCCTGTTTGTTGTGCTTTGTGCCACTGTACAGCACATGTAATGCAGCACCTCCCAGAAACTCTCCCAACCTCCCCACTGGGAGGGAAATATTACCCTGATTGTGGCATGGGAAATAAAGGAATAAGAAAGGGACTGGGGCTAATAATGAAGGGTGACTGCAGACACACTCGTCACTAGGAATATACAGGTGCCACATTTTCTCCCTGCCAGGGGGATACTCCTGAAAGGGAGTTTTTGCCTGTTTTAATAGAGGATAAATGTTATTTTCTCCACCCTTCAGTTAAAAGTAGAAAACTGGGTGGAAGAAGAGGTGTCCTGCTACCAGCATATCTAGCACTAAAATAAAGAGTATTTAAAAAAAAACTTTTCACTTCTCCACGGAGTGACAGAGAAGTCTGTCTGCATGAGGCAGCAGATCACGCTAGATGTGTTACTCATTGCAGGCTAATTGTGTGGGATGTTTTTGCTACAACTTCACATTGAACTGTGAATTTAACCATGTGCCAGGTACATGATCTGACTTGCTGTCATCCCAAAACAGTGAGACGTTTAACCTGCCAGCCAAGCATGCAAAACGGGACTGCTGACATCAGTGTGAAGAAGGACGGGGGGACTGCGAGCGTGAGAGGGACGTCTGGCGTTTTTATGGGCTGACATCACATTTGGAAAGCTGCTGCCCTCTGGTGAGTCAGCACACAAAAGCCATCGTGCGAGTCTGATCATCCAATCACTGGGATGGAGGAAAAAGTGCTGCTTCTGCCAGCAGACTCGTTATAACCAAGCCTCTGACATTATCAGGGCATTTAGAGAACACTGCAGAGAACCTATCGATACCTCTCCATCTCCTTTCCTTGACTGTAGCCTTGTTTGCCATTTGCAAGTTTTCTAAGCTATGCAGGTGTGTGCTGCCTGATGAGTCTTGACCAGCTGTGCTTTTACTGGGTTGGGGTATGATTGCCTTTTTTTGGCTGCTAACCCTGTGTGGTGTTGTTCATGCCTGAAGCACCGGGGCCCAGCTCCAGAGACAAGTGTGATGGTGTGAGCAATGTCCATGGCATGGTCCTCTTTTGGAGTGTGTTGGTATAGTTCTCAATTCCTTTGGTAACTGGAAAACCCAGAAGTTAGAGAAAGAGGGTGAAAAGTAATTTTGTGTGTCTTCTCTGTGGTTTAAAGTCTTGAAAGCTTTCCTGCTTCTCTTTTACTGCTGGCTGCCATAGCTCTTGAGATGTCAACCAATATTTATTTTTTTGAGGATCCATTGTCATATTAATTAAGGATTTCACTAGGAGGAGAAGAATGAGATATTGCAGTATCATAATGATTGCAAATATCTACTTCCTATGGTCAATGTCACATCAAGCAGGTAGAGCATCTCTTCATTGCCATTTGCTTCAAGCACTCTGTTACTTTCTTCTTCAAACACACTTGAGAGTTATTTGTTCATCCATTACGTGTCACTGCCTCTGATATTCTGTAATGTTCCTTTCACTTCCCTTCTGTCTTTTGAGATGCACAGAGAAGTCCTAAGGAAAGCCCTAAAGACTATTGTCCATCTGGAGAGAAAACTGCTATCTTCAAACAGCACAAACCATCACATTTGAGTAGTAAGTTCTTTATTCACCCCACTGTTGCCCTTCAGTATGTCTGTAGAAAGATCAGTCTTATTCAGCTTTCAAACAAAGCTCAAAAAGGTTTCAGTGTCAGAGAATCAATTGTCACCTTACTGGACAATCCTCCTTCTAAAATATACATCTTTATTGTAGGCTTGATTCCATTCAGTTTTAGCTTCCAGCCATTGAAGACTTGATTGAAAGCAGCATATAGCATTGGAAATGTTCCCCAAATGTAGGTATTGACAGGCTATGACCAAATCATGGTTTGAGGGGTTTTTTTTTAGTTAATCAGTGAGATTTCTCAAGTATATTTTATTACAAGAACATTTTTCAAGGATTGGTCTTGCCCTTTTTTTTTTTTTTTCTTTTTTTTTTTTTTTTTTTTTTCCAGAATGTGCTGTGAAGTGCAGACATCAGGACTGGACAGAGATTTCCAAGATCAGTGTGCAGCTGCTGTGATATTTGCAAAAGTAGCATAGAGCCCTAACCCTTGCTACCAGATCTCATCAACTTCTGCTGAGACTTAGGCACTATGGTATTTCAAATACATCTTTATTGGTAAGAGTGGGCACCACCATTTTACTGCAAATATAGCTTTATGAGTTGTGTGTGTCTAGTTCTTAGGAAGGCCTCAAATAGCTATTTTCATTTGGGTGGGATTTACTGATGGGAAGTACCAGGTACTAGGAGGCAGGGGATGTATTAATCTACTCTTAGGGGAAAATTAGAATCACCCTAAAGTGAGTGTTTAAGACAAATGGTATCAGCTGCCTCCTGAAAAAGACTGTTTCTGAATGCAGAGGTACCCCAAACAGCTGTGCTAGCCTAATTTCCTGGTTTTCAGATTGCTTAAGGTGAGAAAAATCCCAAATAAAATTACTATGCTGTGTTCTGCTGTGGTTTGAACAGGCTCATAGATCTATGTCTAATGGTGGTGCTTCTCTGTCACCAGTGAAAACAGGATCATCACAGCGCATCTGACTGCTCTGGAGTGCTACAGAGGACCTGAGTGCAAGCAAGAGGCTTTGAGGATCTTGTGGGGGCTGGCAAAACATTTGGGCTGCTGGCAGGGAGCACTGTGACATTAGTGTAGATAGCCAGGCAGCTGCCTTTGCCTCTGGTGGCAAGACTTGCAAAGAGATTTCTCAGATAAATCCTTCTCCTTGCTGTGTTCTCTGTCCCCCGCTGCACAAAAAACCCCTGGCTAGCTGTAGCCTCTCCAGAGGATTGCAGGGAACAAGCTATTTTTATTTCAGCTGCATCCTAATAGTGTGCAGCAGGGAAGGCTGCTGCTGAATGAACAGGAAGGAAAGGAGGTTTGGCACATGGCATTATCCCAGAGAATTTCTGGGCTGTGTTGTTAACCTCTTGATGGCCGTTCCATACCAACCATCTCCTCCTCTGGTCTGCATTCACCCAGATCTCTTACCAGTTCACACAGACCTGGGATCTCTGCTGACATGACGTTCTGCTCTGTCATTCTGCAGATGAGTCTGAACAGGCCCTTGGCAGAGGTGCATCCCTGAAGATTCCTAGGACGGTTACTGCTCCAGGGCAACGACACTCACAGATGTGCCACGTTGGTGTCAGAAGGAAAGCAAGTATGTCGAAATATCTGGAAATGTACCTCTGTACTCTGCTTTCTTCAGTACGTCAGACGTGGTCTGTGGGGGAAGTTTCTTTACCTAATGGATCTTAAGGTGAGATGTAATGGAAGCTGGGCTGATTTTACACCTACTGAGATTTATGAAGCTGTTCTGCATTAAAAAAAACCAACCAGAAATTGAAAGCTGCAGGCAAATTTGTTTGGAAGCTTCCAGTAAAGATCTCATTCATCTATTAAAGCATCTGGGAGCAATCTCTGCGAGACAGTTGGACCAGGATGAAATAGGGAAGTGCATGTGCCAATTCTTGTCCGGAAGTTCTCTAAATCCCACCCAGAAAGTGAGAGATGCCATGATCAGTAAAATCATGTATGACAGAAGATGATGTTCTCTTTTCACATTTAGCAGAGGAATTACAGCTTTTTTTTTTTTTTTTTTCCCCCCCCTCTCTCTTCTCATAAGAAAGGCAGCAAAGGCAAAAAAATACACAGGCTGCTTTTGAAAGAACCTTGCAACTCAGCAAAAGCAAACCCTAAGATAAGTGCTGTTGGGAACTTTCTGACTAACTTACTGTTATCAGAGAACATCCAGGAAGGCCACCTGTTGAGTCAGTAGGAGGTCTAGGAAAGAGCTGCAGCCCAGCCTTTCCTCAGAGCTGCAGGTGAGACACCTGAGCTGCCACTGCAGGGGCAGAAGCACTGCTGGGCTGTGCTCCTTGAAGGAGCAGCAAGCTGGGGATGTGGGCAGTGGTAACTGCATCAGCCACAGGAGCCTTTTTTCTGCCTACAACATACTCATTTCCTCACAGAGATGAAGATACAAGTGCTAATGCCAGGCAGACTTAAAAAATATGATAAAATTTTGGAATGGCCTTGTGGTTCCTCTGTATGGAGTAGGAGAGATCTTTGTTTCCTCTTCAGAAAGTCTGCAGTCATGCTTTGAAGAATGCCTATTATTTCATCCCAGAATAAATGCTTTGCTTGTTAGCAGATCAAAGATATTCCACAGATTTGTTTTCGTATTGTTTGAAAGACTGTGGTTATAGACCACCAGCATTCACTGGCCATCCACCAGACAGTCCTATGGCCATTTGGCAAAGATGCTGGGAAAAAAAGAGAGTTTTTCTTCTATTGGCAAAATCCTACTCCACTCTATTAAGTGTGGATAGCACATGTAAGTAAATAGTAATAAATACAATATGTAGGTATATTAAAACTGATCTTGAAGAGACCTAAGTGTTTAAAAAAATGAAACAACCCCCTAAAAAACCTATCTGAGAACTTTATAGCTTTCTCAGGTCTAAAATATTTGAGAGTGACCTGAAAGGTTAACTGTACACTTGGTGCTTTTCAACAACCAGTAGAAATTTAAACAAGAAATCTATGACGGAAAAAAAAACCCCACCCACATAAAATAGTTCATACTCTAATTTTCTTAATACTGGATCATAAGTACTTGCCATCCAATGTAACTGTTCTGTCTGCTTATCAATTGCAGGCCTCTTTCTGTGGCCTGGATATATGGTGTGGAGGGAAATCCTGTTGCTCCTACGTATGAATGTTCACCTCTGTTCATGGAAAAGAAGATCCTCCTCATTAAATACTGAATCTTAGCTGGGGATGGGAAGAAAAACAGTGTTCCTCCAAGTGCCAGACAATATTAGTGTGAGCCACTGGAAGGCCAGTTAACACATCTTAACGTAATTTCTGCCACAAAACCAATCTTTTTGAGTGGTCAAGACAGGAGATCAGGGAGAAAAATAATTGTTGTCAATTTGTGGTGGTTTTTTTCTGTTTATTACAGCTTTGGGATATTTTGGCTTATCTATGCAGGTAGCTTGGTCAGCATCCTGGCAGTAGGAGACGGGAGAAGGGCTGAACACCTCAATGAAAGCCTTTGTCACAAGTGGTCTGTGAAGCATGATGCAGGTTGGACCAGCCCAGCAGCACCTCTCTACAAGCCTGGCTGCAGGGATCACTTCCACCTGCACCAGTTTTTTTTAAAGACCAGTGGTCACCTGCACAGGAGGTCCTGGGCTCTGTGTCCAGAGGGATGTGATGGCCTGATCATGGCCATTTTTAAGAAAGGAGTGAGGTTTTAGACACACGTTTCTGCACAGCATTTACCAAGATACAGATGGTTTCCTGCCTAGCAGTCAGTTTTATTGCACTTCTGCCTTTGGTATTCACTCATCTGGAGCCAAGTGCAGGGACCTTTCCTTGCTTCTAGCCTTCTGGTTTCCACTCCAAGGACCAGATACTGAAGGATTAGGTAATTCAGGTTTGGATTTGAGGTTACCTCTTAACTTAGGTTCAACCCAAACTCAGTCTTTGATTCCAGATTTTCCACACTCAGGAGTCTGGATTTATGCAGGTATGGAATAAGAGGGATGTATTTTCATTAATCAGATTTTTCATGGAGTTTTTCCCCAGTACTGAATAAAAGATAAGAAGAAGAGGGCTCCAGCTCACTCACTGGCAAGTGCCTGAGAAAGCTCTGGTAGCCCTTGCCTCCCCCTCAGTCTTCCCATCTGGCAGGATATACAGAAGAAGATGGCAGAAGCAAATCTGCAGCATAGCTCAGACTACAAAAAAACTAGAGGTGTAGTCAAGAGTTCAGCTTCTTGGGTGAAAAAATGACTTCTTTATAGTAAGGCAGAGATTTTCCTCAGTAGTATTGAGGGGTTCTCTTGAAATACTTGATATATTTCTTGATGTTGTTTTCCTGTTGCCTTCAACTAGTTTTCTTAGTGTATTTCAACCTCACACAAAGAAATATCTTCTGTTTCATGTAGTTCATGTAACACACCACTGCTTGGCTGAGCACATACAAATCAGATATTTATTTACATTTCAGGTGAGAATACAAATCTCTGAAGAGAGCAAATAGCCTCTTACCTAAATATATTGCATACTCTCACACCCTGCTATCATGTGTTGAAAAATGCTAGTTTAATGTAAACAGTTTATGAGTTTGGCTCAGTTTCATTGTCACTGCACAGACTTTTTACAGGGGACTGAGTATTGGGAAAATGAGAAATGTATGCATAGGTTATTTTTTTGAGCAGAAGATGATCTCAATAAGAAGCCTACCCAGGGCAACCTGCAGCTTAGCATGTAAACTTGATGTTATCAGAAGAGATTTTTACCTCTCCATCTCCTCTTCTCACAATTAGGGAGGGTCTGTTTTTCATTGCCTCTGTGAGCTTGGGAATGTGGCAATGACACCTTTTGTGGCAAGGACAGGATTAAAAATCTTAAAAATTTGTTTTGAGCCATGTTTTCTGAAGGAGATTAACTTAATTTGTCCCAAATTCTCTCTGTGGCAGGGCTCACAGAAATTTTGTAGTTAAGTTGTTGCCTCTTACTTAACACAGGAGATGAGTCATTACACCATTCTGGCAGTGAACAGACTTAATCCTTCCTGACTAAGGAAGGATTTTCTTGTTGCTCTTAATTGTGTATTTGTATGAAACCTGAACTGGCCTGTTACCACTGTCAGCCTGTCTGAAAAAGCAGATGACTGTGGGTGGGGAGTGAAGAAGTATGTCTAACAGGTTGCTGATACGGCATTTTCAAATCAGGTCCTCAAGCCCATTAATTTTAAGTCCTGGATTTTTTTAACACATTCCACAGAATCCACATGATTTATCACCCTTACCACTTAATATGTAAGAAAAAAAAAAAAAGGAGAAAATTGTCTGCAGTGTGATACAGCTCTTCTAAGTAGAGAAGGTGACAGTCCCTGACCCAACCACTGTAGAAGCAACTGTATCCCAAATCACCACCTGAACAGTTTCACTCAGTGTCCTGGCAATGGCTGTAGTGAGGGGATCAGTTTCTGCAAAGCCAAGGACAATGGTTTCTGTATACATGAGTGACCATTTCAGGTCAGCCTCCCTGAGCTCTCCTCCTGCCATCCCAGTGCTGTCTTTGGCCTCCAGGATCTTCCTCAGTTTTGTCACAGATCCGGTTGGAGCTGCTCCTTTTTCAGGGAGAAGAAATGACAATTTTTACAGGCAGAGACACACAGAGACAATGAAAATGGCTGTACAGAGCAGCTCATCTCATGGCTAGTGATGGCTGGGGAATATTCAGATTAGGTATTTGTCTTGGTTATTTGTTACAGGGCAGGAGAGGGATGTTAAGCATTTTTAATGGAAATATTTGGAAATTTCTCAGCAAAATGAGAAATATATGTTCATGTCAGATGTTTCTGCTTTTGCAGTGACAAATCTCTTTGTTTTTCTGTGTACTTTGGCAGGAGATGCATCACACAGTGGTTACAGCCCTCTCCTGAGGCAGGGGGAAGTTCGACTTGTCTTCAGGTCAGAACTGGTATGGCCACAGACTGGGTCCAGGACTGCAAACTCTCAGTGAACCATGGCTCTGGAAACTGGTTCTCTGTTCTCTGAAGGAGAACAATTTTTTTCTTTACTGCTTCATCCTAGATGAAACTGAAGAGAGAGGAATTACGCTGTGAATATTTGGGAAATACAGCTGGACTTTCAGGTTTACAGGTTCTGAAGAGCATAGTCTTCCTTCTAGTATTCACCCTTAAGACCTTTCCACAGATAAGTATTTAAAATTTATTGCAGTCGGTCAGTATACATGTAATAAAGATAAGCAATGTAATTAAAATACGTAGCTGGGTTCTTATCTGATAAAACGTTTCTTGGTTCAATAAACTGAATTGCAGTTACTTTCTCTTTCCTTGTCAGCTGATTGCAGGCTGAGGAGATCATGAGCAGGAGGAAGGAGCCTGCACTGTGAACTTTTGCTTTATGGCATTGAGCAGGTTTTTTTTTTAATAGTTTGAACCTTTTCCTTCCTCCCCTGAGCTACAGGCCAGGCTGTGATCATTCCTGCATGTGGGTGTGATGTTTGGGAATGCTCTTACACTTGACCGTCTCAGCCATGGGCTTCCACCTGCAGAGCCACAGCAGGTGATGCTGCTGGAAACTGCCAGGGCGTGTGGGAACAGCCCTTTCATTTGAGCTCTGCAGAGCCAGGCAAACATGGCCTGATTATTAATAGCCAAGCAGTCAGTTGCAACCACCCCTGCAGCGAGGAGATGTTTGCACTGCAAGAGGGCATTAAACAAGAGCACTGGGGTTAAACCTACTATGAGCTCTGTCACACATCATTTATTGCTTTTGTCCAAGACAAGAAGCTTCTCTTAAGAATATTTGCAAAACCCTCAAGCATCTTGTAGAGAGCAAAATATTGTTGTCTTCATATGTCCTGGTTTCAGCCAGGATGAAGCCAATTTTCCTTTTGACTGATTTTTTTTCTTCAGCAAGATTTCTTTTAACTAGCAACAGTGTGCCCTAGCTAGAGCTGATAAGACACTGGAATGTTTTTCTAACTGCTGGGTCTTCAAGGCTGCACCTTCACTCTGCCAGCTCAGACACTGAGATCTGTGACCCCCCTGTAGGAGGCTGAGTTAGACAGACAGCAAAATTGGCCAGAGATATTCCATTCCATAGATCTACGTAAGCTCAGAGGAAGGTCAGAGATCACAGAAGAAACTTCCTTTCTTCTTTTTCTTCCCTTCTCTTCCATCCATGGCTGGCATCCAGGGAGGACTCCATCCATCCATCACCACCGACCCCCAGGCTGCAGCTCTCCTGACCCTCATCACTCTGTGTTTTCTCCAGCAGCAGCTCCGGGATTTCTTGGGACTGTTCACAGCTGAGGGGAGTGCTGTGGGAGTTGCTGGGGGTGGCAGAAGACAAGAGGCTTTTGCACATATCTGAACATCTCTGTATCTAACTGTATATATTTTCTTATATCATTAGTGTTTAATTAAAGCTGTGTAGTTTAGTTTTCATTCCAGCCAAGTCTCTCTCATTTTCTCTCTCTCCTTCCCTACCTGGGTGGGAGGGGGAGGGGATCGAGAGCATTGTTGTCGGACCTGAGTCAAACGGTGACAGAACTTCAGGGCAGAGCTGATGTAGAAATGTTTGTGCTGTGAGCATTAATCTTAATTTTAAATGCCTATTGTGAAATGTGGCATTTTATGAGATGCCTCATTCTTTGGAAGGAACCCACAGGGCCAGGTGGAGGTGTGAAAATGCTCGTGCCTGGACAAGGTATCAGCTCATAATAATGTCAAACTGCCAAATGATATGAATTGTTTACTAAAGTCCATTGGCTCAGCTTCATGTTGGTGAAGGTGGTGAGGAAGACGTGTCACTTCTTAATCTCAGTGACAGATTTCATGTCCGAAGAAGAAATTTCAAGAGTGGTGAGAGCAGATAAGCAGGCTGTGTGGCATCATTGTGGAGGAACAAGATCTCCACAGGGACTTTTTAGGCATCCTGCAGAGGCAAAAGCTCAAGTCATGTAGTACAAGGAGAAGCAAGAGTTAGAGGCCAAGGAGCGTTTTGGAGACAGAGCTAGAAGCTTGTGCCCCGTGTCAGCAGCAGACAAGGTCTTTCTCCATCCTCAGGCCTGCAAAAACAAAATAAAAGCCTGGGACAGAAGCAGGGAGGAAACACCATAGTACACTTTAACTTGTTTATTGACACTGAAGGTGATGGGATGAATGGCAATCTCGGGAAGCTGGCAACAATGTCAAACTGGGGGGAGCAACTGATATGCTGGAGGGCAGAACTGCTGTGCAGAAGGATCTGGACAGACCCAGAGAAGGGTCTTTGCAATGGTCAGGGCTGGAGGCAGTGTGTACAGGGAGGTGAAGGACACTGAGCTGGTTCAGCCTGGAGGAGAGGAGGGGAAGAGGGACCCTTCTGCTGTCTGGAACTGCCTGGTGGGAGGCAGCAAAGAAAATGGAGCCAAACTCTTCCCAGTGGATCACAGCAACAGGACGAGATGCAACAAACATGATCTGGAAAATGGAAAATCCCCATTAGACACTAGGGAAAACTCTAAGAGTGATCAGGCATTGGAACAGGGCCCAGAGAGGATGTGGAATCTCTGTCCTTGGAGAAACAGAAATTTGACTTGACAAATCCTGCAGCAGCCTGATCAAACTGGACCTGCTTCAAGTAGTGAGTTAGATTAATTCTGGAGGTCCTGTCCAATCTGAATTATTCTATGAGTTCATGAAAATAATTTGGAAGAAAAAGAAGTTGCATTCTAAAAATAAATAAGCAGCTTTCACAATTTTCAATACACAAATTTGAATGCTTTTTATGTACTTCTAAAAATCCAAACATTACCATTCTATTTTTGTAAGCTTTCTAAATTATACATGTATATAAAATAAGTTGGAAGGCCATTATTACTATTGTGCTATTGTATGTTGCTATTATTATATGTTGTTAAATGCAGTGAAAAGTTTCCACCTAAGTTAACATGTATTGTGACATTTCTAGTATTTAGCACCATTAGCCATGTATCAGAACATGACAGTGCCAGGCGTTGCACAAATTAAGGTCAAAAGACAGTCAATAGAACATGGAGCTTTTGAGCCCAACAGAAAGGATGGTTTTGTATTCTTAAGAAGGTTTTAAAGTGGGATATTTTTGGACTGAAGTTTAGGCCAAACAAAGCAAGAAAGAGACCTAATGTGAAAGCACAAGAAACCCCACACAATATGTGAACTTTCTATACCAATAGTAACAGATGCTCACTGTGCATCTCCAGACAGAAAAACAAATAAAAAAAAATGTGTGTAAAAAAAGCAAAGCAAACCAAAATTAACAATGCAAATAAAGAGCTTTGCTGTCCATGTGGTAGTGACTTAAATACATTACATACTCTAGAAAAGTAAATCTAAAAATACTTCCTGTATCCCAAACCAAGCCACGGATCCAGAAATCTAGCATTCCTGGAGGTAATTCATAGCAAACTGCTGGGAAGATTTCTTGAGTAAGTAAGGCCAGAAAGTGATTTTGAAAAGTTTCTCATTACAGAGGTTTATTATTCTATGGAACACAACAACAGAGTGCAAAGTGGTGGAAGAAGAACAACTGCCACAATTAAAAAATAACTAAAAGCTTGACTTTTTCACACTGTGCCTTCAGCAAATATCGAGCCTTTTCTCAAGATATTTTCGTCTGTATTTTCTATAGAAAGATGAAAGTCATGCTTTAAAGACCCCTTTATTAAGTCTTGACATTGCTGCCTCTTACCCACTTCAAAGCATCTCTCCCCTCTGCCTCCTAATTTCCACTCACTTAGAAGACACACTCAGCAATTTACAAGATTAATTTTTGTCCTCTTGCGTGCAGCCTGAGGTTGCTTTGAGCTACAGCCTGCATTCACCCTCACAGATGAAGTGACCCAGCTTTCCAAAAACAACTTATTCTTCTAGCTAGACTGTCCTGGTCACATAGCACCAAGGGAGTGTATGTCTGAGTCATCTTCTTCTTATAGCTGCAGTTGCAAGTCATTAACAAACAGATGCAGGAAACATGCCCAAATACGTAACAAACCAAGCTGCTCTTCCTCTAGATCCTCCCCTTGCTCCCTAGTAACAGTGTGCTGGGTTGCAGGTGGCATTGTCTCCACCACTGTAGTGACAGATAGATCCCCCTGTCTGCTGGAGCTGTGCTTCACCCTTGCTGCACTTGCAGCTGAATTGGCCTGATGGTCCCCATCCCAAACTAGGTCCCTCATGAGGGACTTTTGTGCATTACTGCTGTAATAGGGCAGTTCTGAGTAGTTAATGGATAGATCTGAAAGGCTTGGGCAATGAGAAGCGTGAGCAGCAAACAAGGCAGCTTTTGTGATCCTAACTGGGTGGTTTTGTAGCTAAATAAGGACATGTTGAAGTTTGTTCTCCACCCTCCCACCCCCACCCCCCGCTAATATTGCTTTAAAAATCAAGGCTTTTAATTTGAAAGATAGTAGCTTGTTTTCCTCCATAAATTGTGGCTCCTGTTGCAGTATTACACATGTAAAATTTTTAAATATCCAAAATAAATGGTAAAATGTTTGCTGTATGCAGACAAGAGAGTATTTTCCACTGGTGGCTGAACAGCTTTACTCCTGTCAACTTGCTTATCTATAGTAGTCACAATTCAAGGAAAATAAGAAAATAGCTAGAGGGCTAGAGTGTATTTGACATCGTGCTTATGTGTGGCCATGGCCAATAATTCCCAGAATTTTTACAAACAAATTTGTACAGTGTTTATAGCATCTAAGCCAACTTCAAGCAACTGCATCTACCTGTTAGGAAGCATACATGAAGAAAAATGTACTTCCACCCTCCTTGTCCTTGGCAGGGTCACATCACAGAGCAGCAGAAATAAATGACACACACTCTGGCAGTCACATCAACTTCTGTATTTGTACAAGCAAGGAGTTACAACATGTGGAAGGAACATTCATATTTGTCAATGCAATTATACTTCAGAGACGTTTCTCATGTTTTGTATCTTGTACCTGCACTCAGAACAGAGATGGACTAATAGTTAGAGAACTTCAAGGAGGGTGTGATTGTGGTGCAATGGAGATTTGCGAATATGTGTCTTTGTTCCTTGAAAACTTGTTCTGTGGTTTATCTCCATATTTCTCTCTCTCTCTCTCTCTCTGTGTTCCCCCTCTCCAATTCCAGTCTAATGTAAAAAAATAAAACAGTGTTGTTGGTTGGTTGGGTTTTTTTTCCCTTTTTAAACATTTGCTCAGTAGCTTTGTAACCAACGATATTTATTACTCTTCATCTTAGAAGATGTTCTTAGCCAGGAAACTGCTCCAGACAAAGTAGATAAGAATTCTGCAGTCCATTTGAAGGAGAAAAAAACAACTTGAACAATCACAATGTCAAGTAAAGGACAACTATTTATCTGGTGTTTGTTTACATCCTTGAATGAATGTGTGCAATTTCTAGTAAATTCAGTTGTAGCTGTGCTGAGTGCAGTTTTGTGACTAGGTTTTCAGTGGTAAGCTAAGCTGGAGACCTGTTTTCAGCACGAAGAGGAAGACCTCTTACCGAGGTAAAATCTCTTTTTCCCATTACAGAACAGGAAGGGTCTTGCTTACAAAATTCAGGATTTTATGTGCTGTAGGTCTTCCACTCATCTACAGCAATCCCTTCCAGCCCCCTGTGTTAGCTGGTGTTTAACCATAATGGGATCATAGAATCATAGAATCTTAGAGGTTGGAAGGGACCTCGAAAGACCATCCAGTCCAACCCCCCTGCCAGAGCAGGGTCACCCAGAGCACATCACACAGGAACGCATCCAGGTGGGTTCTGAATGTCTCCAGTGAAGGAGACTCCACAACCTCCCTGGGCAGCCTGTCCCAGGGCTCTGTCACTCTCACAGTAAAAATTTTTTTTGGATATTCACCTTGAACCTCCTATGCTCCAATTTGCACCCATTACCCCTTGTCCTGTCATCACTGAGAAAAGCCTAACTCCGTCCCCCTGACACTCACCCCTTACATATTCGTAAACATGGATGAGGTCACCCCTCAGTCTCCTTTTCTCCAAGCTAAAGAGACCCAGCTCCCTCAGCCTTTCCTCATAAGGGAGATGTTCCACTCCCTTCATCATCTTTGTAGCTCTGCGCTGGACTCTCTCAAGCAGTTCCCTGTCCTTCTTGAACTGAGGGGCCCAGAACTGGACACAATATTTCAGATGTGGCCTCACCAAGGCAGAAGAGAGGGGGAGGAGAATCTCTCTTGACCTACTAACCACACCCTTTCTAATGCACCCCAGGATGCCACTGGCCTTCTTGGCCACAAGGGCACATTGCTGGCTCATGGTCATCCTCCTGTCTGCTCAGGCTCTAGGAAAGAGATCTTTTTTGTATTTGAATGGAGTCCAGATTTACTTTTCTGTCCCTCTGCATCTGAGCAGGGTGTCTGTGAGTTGCATTTGATCCAGACATGCTGTTGTTTAAATTTGTTAGTGGATATTCATTCTTGAATCTTGAATTGGTATTGAATACCAATACTGGGAAACATCCATCAAAACAGATCAGTTTTAATTCGTTGCTCTCAAAGAGCTTGAATGTGCTTGATAGATAGGAATGAATCCTTATTTGGCCAGACAGGCTGAGTCAGATCATTACCTTCCAGGGCAGAACTGCTGTGAGAGAAAACATTCCATTGAAAATAATAGGATGCACTGAGTGAAACACCATTTTTTCTTTTTCCTTAAAATGTGAAGTATCTTCCTGAACAAATGACCCTTATATGGTAAAAGTGCAGCCTACTCCTTTGGCCCTGGGATGTTTAGAAGCATCACTTTTAGGCATGTTTGGTATTAACAGCTATCTGGAAGATCAGTTTCTTTTCTTCTTGATCTCTAATATATAATGAGTCTGCACACAGTGCATGATTATTTCCTGTTCATTCATGAAAGGGGCATGAAAAAAAGGATTAACCAGACAGCCTGCTGTTCTTGCTGCTGTCTATAATACTTCCTTTCCTTAGCTGATGGAAAATTCCTATTCCATGTAATTAGAAAGAGCCTTTATGTTGTTTTGTGTACCTGTTCCACCAAATTCAATAACCAGATACAGTCTTGTAAGTTCATAGGGGACTTTAGAAAAACTCATCATCTGCTAAATTCCATGAAATTGAAATGTGCAGGAAGTGTCTAGAATGTGGCTTGGTTCTCTTTCACTGTATAAAGTGATTGTCTCAAGTTGTTCTGCAAGGATTCCCACCTCATACAGGGGAATTAATTAAACATGGATGACATGCGGGAGAACGTGATTTAAGACTTCATCAATCAAAGGAACATCAATCAGTGCACGGAGGGATAGGTTCTTCTCACAGTTTGTGATGCTACTTTTTGGACAGATGTTGATCCTTCAGTCCTTCTCTAAGTGAAAACAGATTTTATCTAAGTAAGTGGACGGTAGCATCGATGGTGGGTTTTTCTGAAGAGAGTGTTCTGCCTCCAGAGAAAGGCAAAGGTCCCCCTGACTGATGGGAACAGACAGCCCCAGCAGCACTTCCTGGTCAGCAGGGACCATTCCAAGGAATAACTTCACCAGCTGTTTAGCTGGGCTTTGGATGTGAAGATGGAAGCCTGGTTTCACCAGGGCATGCAGGGGTCTTGCATGGGAGACAACTCATGTGAGTGTGAAGCAAAGGACAATTATGTACTGAAGATGTGAATTTATGCTGCACTGACATGAGAGTAGGAGGCATTATTTTTTGGGTCACACTGTTTTGTCACTATTGCTGTGTAAAGCTGTATAGAAAGTTACATGTTAGGATTGCCTGCATCTAGAACATTGCATGAGCTGACTCTAATGATAGATCTGCAAATCAGATTTCTCTTTGTTGTGTTTAGTCACAACAGTATTTGTTGTCTGTTACTTAGACATAATCGTTTCTTTTAAGTCTTTTAGGTCAGAGAAGCCTAGATAGCTTCAATACTGGGAAGTTAAATTACAAGGCAGGCACTGACTAAGCCTCTTGAGGGAAGAGTTTCCCATCCTACATCAAAACTTTGAAATTAAGTTTTTCCCTTTCTTCACTGAAGCAGCACCCCAGATACTGCAGAGCTTTTTGTGCAGAAGCCAGACTCAGGTCTGAAGCTCTTGGAAGTGGTACACAAGAGCAACCAGTCTACTCTTCACTAGATAATTAGCAGTGAATGCATTTACAAGTGTCAGGTGGGACCATAAGGCAAGGCTTTTCAAATGCATTTAGCAGTGCTCCTATTAGCACAGCTGAACATGCAGGTAGTTAGATCTACCTTCTGCACAACTTTTTGTTTGCCTTATTCAGCTCCATAGATCATTTGATGTATAATTAAAATAATGTTTTGTGTTTTCTTTAACTATCTGATTAAAAATCCTATAACTGTTGTATCAAAGATCATCAGTGTTTTTAGCAATTGGGCCCCTTTTTCCCAGAACAATGTCAGCCATGGATCTAGTAATTTGCCTAAAAGTGAAAGTGCAACTGGACACACAAAAAGTTGGAATTATGTTGCATATCTATATAAGTGGGGTAACTGCATACAAATATGTCAGTGAAAGCTGAAAGTAAATCTATCTTTGAGCAAAAAATGTGCAGCAGCATGAATGCCGCTTTGGTTTGTAAGCTCTTGGTACACTTTGGTCTAAATCATACTCCACAGCATCTGCACTCGAGCACAGTCTTGAGCTTTTACACTGCACACACACTGCAGAAATAGCTGGAGGGGGAATTTATCTTTGAAACACAAATCTGCCAAGGCAAATATTTTATCACAGTATGGAACAGCCTTGTCATAAAATCTGTTCTACTTGGCCTTGGGACTATGGCAGTGTTCTGATCATTAGTACAAGGTCTAAAAAGTTTATGATAGCAAGCATGCCACAGATTTCTTTGAATCACTCAGTGCCTGCTAGACTGGCACAGGTTCAGCATCAATCCTGCCACTCCCCATCCTCAGTGCTGCCCTGCGGACTCGTCTTTCACTCTATCCATAGTGATCAGCAATGACAGAGCAGACCATTAATGAAATAACTGATGGGAGCAGCTTCTTTAGACCTACCTCAGAGAAAGCAGAGCTTTTGAACAGGGTTCACTGACCTTCACAGGGGCCTTGGTCTTGTGCTATGTCTCAAATGTACTAGTCTCAAACTCTGTTTCCCCCAAGGGCCAGCATCTACATGAAAGAGGAAAAAAATGCCTGCGTGTCTCTTTTAAATTTACATAGCACAAAAAGAAAGCTGCAGTGAATGTTAGCTGATTTTAGTTCACTGAATTATTCTTAAACTATGCTCCTAGATTTAATAATACTATAAGATCAGCAAAAAACTATACTATTATATACATGCATAGACCCTGTGCGGTAACTTCTCAGAAAGTGTTAGGGAAAAAATGTTGTCTTGTCCCTCCAACACAAAATGAAAAAGAGAAGGATACAGGCAAAGTGAAATAAATTTTCCCTAAATCACATATTTGGGACATGAGAGCTCACAGTCTCTTTACAACATATGAAAGGGATTACAAGCCTGTATGTTCCAAAAAAAGAAAAAAGAAAGAAAAGAAATAAGAAAAAAAAAAAAGAAGATACAAAAAGGAGACTTGTTGCAAGCTTTCATATTTTCCTTTTTCATTACTAATCTAGTCGCTCCAAATTATTCAAGCTACACATGTTCTTGGTTGTATCCCATGACCTAATGAAACTGTCAGTCTTTCACCCATGCAAGGACTGCACACCTCCTTTCAGAATTTCCTGAAATACCCCTGGCTGTGTTCTACTAGAAGGGTATTGCAAAAACTGCCCTTTCTTATCTTAACAGAGTGAACAGCTGCCTCATCATCTGCAGTAAAACTGTAAGACAGACTAATCTGTACAACACCAGAACAATCCATTTTAGGCTGCAAAGACTTGATGTTTATCTTCACTAAAGAGAAGTAGTTTATAGACCTCAACAGGCACAGGCAAATTTTCTGCATAATTCTGATTTGGCCAAGATCCCTTTTTTTCCTGTTCTCTATTTTTGGAAGAGTTCTAAAATCTGCCCGCCACTGTGATTTTGCTCTGGCCAGAGCTAGTTAAGGGATCTCAGGTGAGCTCCATGCTGGCATGCAAATGGAAGGATAAGGGAAAGGCTGGGATCCTTCACTCCTGGCAAGCTTAATTGGACTGTTCTCGTTGGAGACAGAGGCTTACAACTGAGCTTCATTGCAAGAGCAAAGTTGAACTTCATAGAACCACAGAATCATAGAATGGTTTGGGTTGGAAGGGACCTTAAATATCATGTAATTCCAACCTCCCTGCATGGGCAGGGACACCTCCTGCTAGATGAGGTTGCTCAAGGCCCCATCCAACCTGGTCTTGAAGACTTTCAGGGAGGGGGCATCCACAACCTTTATGGGAAACCTGTTCCAGCATCTCACCACCCTCACAGAAAGCAACTTTTTCCTAATGTCCAACCTGGATCTCCCCTCTTTAAGCTTCAAAAGGACTTGTCTTCTTGGAGCTCATGTTGGCTGTCAACAGATGACTCTTCAGGGCTTTATAGTGCCTTAGTGAAGAGAAAGACTTCACGGCAAGAAGTTGATCTTCAACATCCAATGGCCAAGTTTAAATGAGTAGAAGTTTAATCATAGAACCACTTAGGTTGGAAAAGATCTTTAAAATTATCAAGTCCAATCATTAACCCTACTCTACCAAGTCCAGCATTAAGCCATGTCCCCAGGCACCACATCTAGACAACTTTTAAACACATCCAGAGGTGGTGACTCAACCACCTCTTTGGCAGCATGTTCCCATGTCTGACAATCCTTTCAGTGAAAAAGTTCTTCCTGATGTCTAGTCTAAACCTCCCCTGACACAGCTTGAGGCCATTCCCTCTTTTTCTATCACCAGTTACTTGTGAGAAGGGACCAGCATCTATCTCATTACAATGTCCTTTCAGGCAGTTGTAGAGGGTGATGAGGTCTTCCCTCAGCCTCCTTTCTTCAGACTAAACAGCCCCAGTTCCCTCAGCTGCTCCTCATAAGACTTGTTCTCAAGGCCCTTCACCAGCTTTGTTGCCCTTCTTTGGACACACTCCAGAACTTCCATGTCCTTCCTGTATTGAGGTGCCCAAAACTGGACACAGTATTAGAAGTGTGGCCTCATCAATGCTGAGTACGGAAGATTATTACCTCCTTGGTCCTGATGGCCACACTATTTCTAAACAGGCCAGGGTGCCATTTACCTTCTTGGCCCCCTGGGTCCACTGCTGGCTCATGTTCATCTGCCTATCAATCAGAAAACGTGGATGCCTCTCTGATGGACAGCTTCCCAGCCACTCTTCCCTAAGCCTGTAGTGTTGCCTGGGATTGTTGTGGCCCAAGTGCAGGATGTGGCACATGGCCTTGTTGAACTTCATACAACTGGCCTCAGCCCATCTACCTTGTCTGTCCAAATCCCTCTGTAGAGCCTCCCTGCCCTCAGGCAGATCAACACTCCCTCCCAAACTTGTGTCATCTGCAAACTTACTGATGATACACTCTATTTCCTAATCAAGATCATTGATGAACATGTTAAAAAGAAGTGGTCCCAACACTGAGCCCTGAGGAACCCCACTTGTGACCAGCCACCATCTGGATTTAACTCCATTCCCCACCACTCTCTGGGCCTGGACATCCAGCCAGTGTTTTACCCAGCAGAGCGTGTGCCCATCCAAGCCATGAGCAGCCAGTTTTTTTTAATCAGGATGCTGTGGGAGACAGTGCCAAAGGCCTTATGGAAGTCCAGGTAGAAAACATCCACAGCCTTTCACCTCATCAACAGGCAGGTTGTCACGGAAAGAGTTCAGATTCATCAAGCAGAACCTTCCTTTCATAAACTGGTGCTGACTGGACCTAATCACCTGATTATTCTGTAAGTGGTGGGTAATGGCACTCAAGATGATCTGCTCCATGACCTTCCCTGGCACTGCTTGTTGCTAAGCAGGTGACTCCAAGGAGCAATGATGCTCAGCTGAAAAACAGGCAGTGCCTGAAGGCAGCAGTTAAGCTTTTCAGGTCAACCAGCTTCTAGTTGTTTTGGCATGATTTGTGTTTGATGAACAGCTGAGTAGAGTGCAAAAGTGTGATGTCTTGTTGCAAATGGGGAGGAAGACAACAGCTCCTTGGTAAATTATTTCTAATGGACAATCAAAACAATCAAATTAGGCCAAAAAGCAAAGGTGAGCCTGGATGATATCTGCCAAGTGACATCTCTGCTACCAAAAGGTAACTTCTGTCTGGCCCATGGACACTGAAGTGTCCATGTACTATCATGTGCATGACAGTGCATGAGAGAGAAGGGTAATACATGGCAATACATACTGAATTAGTTGCTGCACTATAACCTTTGAAATAGCAGAGAATAAATCACAATCTGGGAAGAGCATCCCAGCTCAGCTGAACAAATCCCCTTGCCTGTCTGCTTGCATCAAGGAAAGGTCTGTCCCACCACCTCTCAGGACCAGAGCTGCAGCCCCCATGGGGGTGTCATGTAAAGC
This sequence comes from Chaetura pelagica, assembly GCF_000747805.2. Taxonomy (NCBI): domain Eukaryota; kingdom Metazoa; phylum Chordata; class Aves; order Apodiformes; family Apodidae; genus Chaetura; species Chaetura pelagica. Next base: position 46,391 of record NW_009951914.1, on the reverse strand, counting down.
TGGAAGGGGGAAGAACAAAGGCAGTAGCATGGATCTTCTGAAGCCTCTCAAGACAGAAGCATGTCCATATAGCAGCATGTTGCCTGATGGTGTGAAAGTATTTTCCCTCCTGAGAAGCACAGGTTCTCTCAGACCCACTGTGTCAATTATCAGCTTCTCCAAAGCAGAGAATATTGACAGCTGAGCCAGGGAGGAGCAGCATTGCAGCACAGCTTGTTCTAGCACAAGTGCTGCTTTGCTTCAATGCTTCCGGAGCAGCTGGTGAGATTCTGGGGCAGCAATGCACTGCATGTGTTCCTCAGTGACATGCTCTCCTCACCTCAGACAGCAGATTACTACATATTCATCAGCAAGCAGACAGAATTTCTCTCACTGGTTCTCTGGAGATGGGTAGATGTACTTTTGTTACCTAAAATATCCTGTGACTTCATGCTCAAGAGAAACCAGGGTGCTTGTCAGGGATACTAACACTTAAAGTGGACAATGTGTTTTTCATCACCTTTCTCCAGATGTCAAATGGAATAAAATACTGGAACAGATTTTTTTGCATGGTGACAGATAAAAGAACAAGCCTTTCCTACCGTCAAGGAGGAATTGTGGAGGAGTATTAAAATGCTAAGGATTAAGGAGAGCAACCAAATGGTAGGCAGCTGAAAACTGAAGTGGCTATATTAATCATATGGATATGGTGAAGGTGGACACTGCTGTTCCAACTGTGAGGGGACAGTAGTCTAATGATGTATGAGAGGGAAGGCAAACATCTGTTTCATGCTCCATGTTGATCACTCATGGGCAGGAGCTTGTTGATTCTCAGGCCTAGACTCTGTCCTGCAATTTTATCTTCAGAAAGAAGGCACGTACTGAATTTAAGTGTAACAAAGTTATTATCATAATACTTGGTGATATTCTAGTTAAAATGTGCTGTATAGGAGTAAAATAGGAACACCTGAGTAACAGGAGTTTTCAGTAGCCAAGCCTGCTATGAAAATTCCTGAGAAGGCAATAACATTTATCAGCATGCTAATTAATATGTAATTATGTAATAATGCAATTATCTCGTACATCAAGAACAGTGTGAAGTGACTCAGAATAGAGAATTAGAATCTTGTTAAGAAAACATGGTTAAGATAGCATGGCAGCAAAGCTATGAAAGAACATTGTCAAGCATAGTGAATCATCTTTGGCAGGACACATTACATATATAATTTTCAATAAATTTATTCCCTTTCATTTCCTGTATGCAGTACTTTTAAAGGTACACAGTCATTGGTTAAAATCTTTAAAGAGCCAATCATTTTTTGCCACCACTGCAATAACTGGAAGTTAAGCAAAAAGGTGCTGTAAGTGATGTTGATATTCCTAACACATGTCACAGCAGCAGTTGTGTGTGCATTCCAATATTGAATCAGGATTTAAGTCATCTGTAGGTCTGACATGGCAAAGGAACTAAGAGTGTAGTGTGAAAGAAAATATTTATCTATCTCTTTGTAATACACTATTGAGCAGCTTTGTTTTGGAGGGTCTCATAGCCTCCCAGCTCCTTCACTCAGGCCCACACCTCCCAACATGCATGAAAATGTTTTCTGGCTTAAGACCAACTAGAAAATCTAAAATTAAAAATAAAATAAATTTTAAAAAAGAAAAGAAACAAATTTAGAAACTAGAAAACGTTAAATTTCATGCAATTTCAAGATGTAGTAAAAAACTCCTTGTATACCTCCCGTAAAAAATCCTGAACGTCTCAGGTCTTTCAAAATCTCACACAGCCTTGCATAACCATGTTTTTTTTTCCTCCACTATTAAGATTAAGTAAATGTTTCGCTACACTTTGTTTTCATAGAGAGGGCAATAGGGTTAAACAATTCTGCATTAAGTGCAGTGTATATATATAGATGAGATAGGCAGTAATTCTTCAACTTTTTATTCAGAGGTACATATCTAAACTTACTGTTTAGAAAAAGGTCTATTATAAAGCTCAGTGTTTACTGTTTTGGCAAATCCTTTACAAAATAAGCTTGACTTATGAGAAGGAACAAATTTTTAAGGAAAATTCCTGTATAACTGAGTTATTAGAAGGGTGAGTCAAGATGGATTCTTTAATTTGTAGAAACATGCTGCACTCCACCACTGATCACAGATCTGCTTCAAGCCACCTGGAAGTTGTTTTACAGTAAACGTGCATGACTGAAGACAGTTAAAAGCTGGGGGCAAGAAGGAGGCCAGTTTAGTTGATGTCCATGGGCAAATTTATGCCCTGATTATTTAGGAAGCTTTCCCTGCTGTGCCATTCTAGCCCACTCTCATCAACAGGAGCTAATGATGGACTTCATGAGTCACATCAGAGGATGGCTGCTAAACACCCTTGGCCTGGAGTGCTGAATTTTGCCTCCTCTTACATCAGAGAAAGCCATTTGCAGGTTTGACATGTGAGAGACCTTTGTGGAGGTAACTGTTGCCTAGAGATGTTAGAAGGGAACAAGCTTTACATCAGAGCGTGTGGTGCAGTGATTAAGCTTGGTGATTTAAATGAGTTTTGGATAGGGTTTTTGAAAAAGGCCAAGCAGAGGGTTAAGGCAGGGTGAGTCAATAATTCAGGAGCTTTTGGCTGCTGAAACTGCCTT
>NW_009951914.1:35910-43758 GCF_000747805.2 Chaetura pelagica | reverse complement strand
AGATCTGGGAGAACATGTTGTAAGCATGTATGTTTAAGCATAGTGTGGTACTATAAACCACAGGTAAGTCTGATTTTGTCCTAGGCATGCAGTGTTCACAGCAATTTTAAAGGCAGTCTCCTTCCTGAAATTATTCTCCTTGAGTTTGCTCTGAGGAGGATCATTTAAAGCACTACTCTGGGAATTACAAGAGTAGGGCTTAGCTCTGCATTTTTGCTTCAGACAATCCCTGTAAGCTTTAGCACTTCTCTTTATTTCTCATACTCAAAAGGTAGATGTAATGCTGTGTCTTCCTTGTTTTGACACATAGGCTGAGGATAAACAAGGTAGCTTGCATTGTTCTTCTGTGATGTAAGAACAATAATACCTGAGTAGAACTCAGATGCACCCGAGAACAATTTTTATGACAAAAAAAATTACTTCTTTTCTTTGTATTATTATTTTTAAAAATTATATTATTATTATTATTATTATTATTATTATTATTATTATTATTATTATTATTATTATTATTATTATTATTATTATTATTATTATTATTATTATAAAATATTTGTTCCATTGAAATTATTCTTCTTTAGTTGCTGAAATTCCTGTAAAGTTTTCTGGCAGTTTTGTTCACCTTGTAAACTGTGGCAATATTTATTTGATACTCTTCTCCATTTAGAATGTAGGCTACCTTTTAAATAAATGTAATTATGTCCTTCGCCATCCTCATTGATAAGCAATGCCTTTATAAGCATTCCTTTCATATTACTCAATTGTCAAATAAAACACTGTGGTCAGAAGGGGAAAATTTCAGGATTGTATGAAGCATTTGCAAGAAGAAAAGAAATTATTTTTCTGCTTTGCTGACTGGAATAGCAAGGAATCATTCCTGTCCACAGCATGTCTGCTGCTAAAATAAAGCAATTGTTTAAAAAAATCTCAAATTTGTAACACAAAAGAAATCAGAAAACCACAGGAATTTTCAGTGTTCATCTTGAGGTTGCCTTTAGCTGATTTAAAGAACAGGCGATTATTAAGTTGTGACTCATATGCCTGTTTTGTTGATCTGGCTATTAAAATACAGGTAGGCATACAGGTAGGCTTCTGGGACTCATTTGGTTCCAGCACAAATATTTAGGAGCAACACATGCCAAGACACTTAAGATTTTGCCTCTGCCATTCTTTCAAACTTCAGCACTCTAAAATAGAAGACATCTCACAGATGAGGATCACATTTCATTAAATATAATGTATTTATCCTTTCTAGACTTAGTAAGATGACTGCCTACAGTCTTAAAAGAAAATAACATCACTAGTTACTGAGCCAAACTGCAATAATTTCAGATAAAATATTCCATCCTACCTTATCCTGCCTAGGGGTTTCAGCTCACTTTGCCCTGGAAGGTTTGCTGTCAGGCCACCCAGCCCTCCAGCATACTAGCACAGTCCATGGGAGTGAAGTGTTAAGCCAACAGAAAAACACAGGTCCAAGGGACCAGATGGGATGCACCCCAGCTGTGGAAGGAGCTGACCACAGTTATTGCAAGACTTGCTCTTTACCATCTTCATCACCAACTTTGTCTCTGCCATCTTTGGTTATTTTGACTTCTGAGGATGACAGAAAAGCAAACATTGCACACCTTCAAGAAGGGTAAGAAGGAGGCTCCAGGGATTTACAAGCTGGTCAGCTATAGCCAAGTGCCAGGAAAGCTGATGGAGAAAGTCCACCTTGAAGACACTTCCAGCCATTGGAAGGACAAGAAGGTGACTGGTAGCAGTCTCACCAGACAGGCATATCAAGGGCAAATCCTGCCCAACCAACATAATTTTTTTCTACATGGACATGAGTGGCTGTGTGGAAAAGGGGAGGGCAGTGTTTGTGGTACACCCTGACTTCAGCAGAGCCTTTGTCATGATCTTCTGTAGGCTCCTTACAGCCAAACCAGTAAGATACAGGCTGAGTGTGCAGACAGAGAAATGAGTGGAAAACTGGTTGGACTACCAAGTTCAAAAGGTGGTGACAACAGCACGAGGTCCAAGCGTTTGTCAGTTAGTAGTTTAATGTCTTCACTAGTTACCTGGATAATGGGCTGGACAGAACTCTTGGAGTGTTTGCAGATGTCACTAAACTGGGAATTGCACTCAGCGTGCTGGAAGGCAGGGCTGCTAATCAGACAGAATAGACTGAAGAAACTGGCTGATGGCAACCTCACAGACTTTGTCCAAATCCAAGTTGGGCCTCCAGGACAGAAAAAGCCCTGCAGCAGGATGGGCTGCAGCCAACCAGCTGGAAACTGCTCTGCTGAAAAGGCTTTGGGATCCTCCAAATCCAAGTTGGGCCTGCAGGACAGAAGAAGCCCTGCAGCAGGATGAGCTGGAGCCAACCAGCTGGAAACTGTTCTGCTGAAAAGGCTTTGGGATCCTGGTGGGACACAACATGCCCAGGAGGCAACAGTGCACCCACACAGCAAAGCAGCCCTGACACCCAGGGCTGCACCAACCAGGGGAAGGAAACCTGCCCCATTGCTCAGCACTGGTGAAATCACTCATGGCATGCTGTCCTCAAATTCAAGCTCCCAGCAGAGGACAAATTCTGACAGATAGGAATGAGTCCTGTGGTGGGTGGAACCAGCGGGGAGGTGGAGGGCAATGGGCTGGCTCAGCCTTGGGAAGAGGAGGGCAAGGGGAGACCTCACTGCTGTTGCAGCTGCCTGGTGGGAGGGAGCAGAGAAGAGGGAGCCAGACTCTGCACAGTGACAGGGAGAGAGACAACAGGCATGTGCTGGAATGTGGGAAATCCCCTTAAAGCACCAGGAAAAACTTTTGTAACTGTGAGGATAGTAACAACCACCCAGAAGGAAGAGCAACCCTTCAGGATGACCTAGACAGGCCAGATGAGTGGGCTAGCAGGAACCTTTTGGAGTTCAACAGGGACATGTGAAGTCTTGCACCTGGGAACACATAACTCCGGTGTACAGTTCACACTGGGATCCACCTGGCTGGACAACAGCCCTGTGGAAAGGAACCTGAGAGTCCTGGTGGACAACAGGCTCAACACGAGGGGACAGTGTGCTGCAGCATCAAGGAAAGCCAACAGGATGCTGGGCTGCATCAACAAGGACATCACCAGCAGAGATAAAGGAGTCATCATCCTGCTCTACTTGGTGCCTGTCAGACCACACCTGGAGTATTGCATTCAGTTTTGGTCCCCACTCTACCAAGCACAGAACTTGAGAAAGGAAGGCTTGGGGGAGACCTTGTTAAAATGTTCTAGTACTGAAAGGGTGGCTGCCAAGAAGATGGAGACTCCTTATTTACAAGGAGTCATGTGGAAAATACAAGGGGTAGTGGGCACAAGTTCCTCCTGGGGAAATTCCAATTGGACACAAGGGGTAAATTTCTCACCATGAGGACAGTCAAACATTGGAATAGTCTCCCAAAGGAAATGATAGATTCCCCCACACTGGACAATTTTAAGTCTCAGCTTGACAGGATGCTGAGCCAACTCATATGAGCTACAATAGTACTTAGAAAGGTTGGACCAGATGGTCCTTGAGTTCTCCTTCCAACATGGCATTCTATGATTCTGTGAAGTTCTAACTGGTAAGAACAAATTTGACAAATGTTCTGGGAGAACTGTTTTAAATATACCTGACCAAATAATTTTGGTAATACTTCCAGTTACAGAAGCTTGCCCTGCCATTGGGATAATGCTTTTTGCCAGAAGAGTGGTTTTCTCTTCAGCTGACAGCTCTGTGGCCCTGCAGGAGACACCAGAATCTGTGCTGCATGGAGAGAATCAAGTTTCCTTTTGATAATGCAGCCAGAAGGGCCGAAGAAGAGAGAGAATTGTGGTCAGTGGGACAGAATCTAGTTGGAGGTCTGTGACTAGTGGAGTCCCTCAGGGGTCAGTACTGGGACCAATACTATTCAATATCTTCATCAAGGACCTGGATGAGGGAACAGAGTGTGCCCTCAGCAAGTTTGCTGATGACACTGAACTCTGCCACACCAGAGGGCTGTGCTGCCAGTCAGAGAGACCTGGACAGTCTGGAGGGTTGGGTGGGGAGAAACCTGATGAAATTCAACAATGGCAAGTGTAGAGTCTTGCACCTGGGGAAGAACAACCCCATGTACCAGTAGAGGTTGGGGGCTGAGCTGCTGGAGAGCAGTGTAGGGGAAAGGGACCTGGGGGTCCTGGTGGACAGGAGGGTGACCATGAGCCAGCAATGTGCCCTTGTGGCCAAGAAGGCCAATGGCATCCTGGGGTGCATTAGAAAAGGTGTGGTTAGTAGGTCAAGACAGGTTCTCCTCCCCCTCTCTTCTGCCTTGGTGAGGCCACATCTGGAATATTGTGTCCAGTTCTGGGCCCCTCAGTTCAAGAAGGACAAGGAACTGCTTGAAAGAGTCCAGCACAGAGCCACAAAGACGATTCAGAGAGTGGAACATCTCCCATTGAGGAAAGGTTGGAGGAGCTGGATCTCTTTATTCTGGAGGAAACTGAGGGGTGGCCTCATTAATGTTTATAAATATGTAAAAGGCAAGTGTCTGGAGGACAGAGCCAGGTTTTTCTCAGTGATGTGCAATGATAACACAAGAGGAAATGGGTGCAAACTGGAATGTAGGAGGTTCTGTGTAAACACAAGGAAAAACTTTTTTCACTGTGAGAGTGACAGAGCACTGGAACAGGTTGCCCCGAGAAGTTATGGAATCTTCTCTGGAGACATTCAAAACCTGCCTGGATGTTTTCCTGTGTGACCTGTCCCAGGTGATCCTGCCCTAGTAGGGCTGTTGGATTAGAATATCTTTTGAGGTCCCTTCCAACCCCTAGCATTTAGTGATTCTGTGATTTTATCTGCTCTTAATGATGTTGGATTTTTGTTTTATAACATGAATTTACCTGCTACTCACTTGCCCAATTGAACAAAAAATGACAAACAGACTTTGTAAAAGGAAAACAAACTCGTGCTGAATTGCATCAACATTTCTCTGATAATTTTTAAGCCACACACTGAATATACAGCAGCTGCATGATAAGAAACAAATAAAAATTTCCATATCAATTTTTGGACATTGCCTGAAATTAATCTAAATAAGAGGAATGTACTGCTCCCTGGTAGAGGCCTAAGCTGAGGTCTCAAGAGTGACAAAGTGATGTAACTGTGGGTTATAGGATAACTTTGTGAAGCTCCTGTACTTTCACTCTGATTTGTTTAGACTCAAGGGGGAATGGCTAAAGAGGGCTTAAGGAGGCTGACTAAGGCTTTAGGAAAATGTCCATGGGTAGGAAATATGGGCACTATCCCTCTTTCCTTGCAAGTGAAAAAAGCAGCCTGGAGGAAAAGTCAGTGATCTGCTGTCATTGCACAAGGCCACAGCTCCCTTGGACAAGGTTTCACTAGCAATGAAGCAGGGATCAGCTGGGCTGGATCCCTTCCCTAGCCTTTCCATGGCAATGATCCTTTCCTGGAGTCAAACCTGAAACTTGGTCTTCCTGTGTGATGGATGTGATCATCAGTGTGTAGAAACACCAGTTATACTAGTGAGTTTACCCTTTCTTCCTTACCTTTAGGGGATAATGGCTGCAGGCTGTTTCCTGCATTCACTATGCCCTGTGAATACGTGTGATACAGCAAAAAAGGCTGAGCCTCTCGGGGTGCTTCTATCAAAGGGACTGTAGTTTAAGAATGGGTATGGTGTCATGTAAGTCACTGAGACGCTCAGCACTGGCACCACTGTGCACAGAAGCAGAAGCAAAGACAGAAAAAGAAGTATTCTGGTAAGAACACAAGTTCAAGTCTCACTTGCAACAAAGCCTTTAGATGTGGATCAGGGCGTATGCTCTTTCTCATTTCCTTTCACATGATCTTGCTCCATTACTCTTGCCTTTGAAAGTAATTTGTTGGCATAGTGCTACATATTATTGCATAGTGGCAAAGGCATGTCAGTGTAAAAAATATTTTAGTATAAATTCTGTTTTGCAGCAAACAATCTTTCTGAAGAGCAGGCCAGTGATTCAGACAAGACATTTGGAGCACCAGTCCACAATTCCTCTCACATTGTCTTCTTAATTACAGTCCAGAAGAGATCCTTCATTGCTAGATTTACAAGTGAGGATCCGATTTTTCATCCTGGTGTATGTTTTAACTTTGATCTTACACAGTAGTTTCAAGGTGTTCTTCCATGGCCTCTGCTGAGCTCTCTAGACTGATTTTATGATGACGCAATACCTCATCCTACTTCATTTTTTGCCTTGCCACAGAAAGCTGTGAAAGAACGACCCAGTCCCACACTGAAGAAACAGGTAACCCACAATGAAACACTGTGGGTTTTTTTTTGAGACCAACCTAAAGCCAAGGGGAGATGGTTGTCACAGATTAAAAAAAAAAATAAATTATACCACTTTGAGTGCAATGGATTTGAGGTTCTCAAAGAATCACGGGTGGGAGTGAGCTGGGCTGTGAACTCCTTGACCCCACTCTTGGTGGTTTTCACCACCCCCGTTGTGCCCAGCAGCTGCTGGGAAACGCAAGGGCTCTCTGTGCTCCCGCAGGGATTCACCTGACCCTGACGGCTGCAGTCGTGACAAGACAAGAAAGCAACCTCCATCTCTGCTGCCTGGCCGCACCCTATGGAAGGAATTTGCTTTGTGCTCCTATACAGCAGCAAACTGTATAACTGCTGGCTTTGATGGTTGAATCACAGCGGCCTACGCAAAAAACGAGGGTGCCAATATCAGTGAAACTCCTGCCTTTCAGTTTCTCAGTGACTTCTGCACACTTGAAAACAGGTGTGGTTTCCTGGAGCTTTCCTCCTTGCAGGTCTTTTTTTCCAATGCCATCGGGGCTGTGAGGGGCCTGGAGTCATGGCATTCCACCAGGGACACTGCAGTCCTGCCTAGCAGCCGAGTCCAAGAAAGGCAAAACAAAACCTGTGCAGAGAGGTGTGACCACACCTGTGTGTGTTTGTGGCTTCACAGCTGCATTGCAAACACCGAGTGGCCAAGCAGAGGACGTAGGTGCAGTCCCAGAAGCCTGAAAACTGTGGGCAGAGGGCCAGGTCAAGTCATGCTTTGGAAGAGTGGCAGAGATGCCAGGAGTCCCCTGAAGGTCAAAAAATGCTCTGCTGCAAAAGTGCTGGGGAGGGTGGTTCTGTGTTCCTGCTCCACCGCAGGTTCCCATTAATCTCCTATTTCCATAAAAATATTTTATCTACATTTCTTACATCGAAGATCACATATTGGTCTATCTCTCCTCCTGCTGGCTATCAGTTAAATTGCTGTTAATATTAAGACATCACAGCAGAGATTTAGCACAGTTTGAAAGGAACAGAGATCTGGTTGTTTAAAGTATGACTGAGAGATACTGCCGTGCACCTCCGAGGTAGATGCAACAACTTTTTCTCTGCACAGAAGGTTAAGGCAGGGAGAATATGACCCAGAGCTGAGATTTTCCTTTCTCAACACTTTCAGAACAGTGTTCTGAAAAGGACAGAATAGTAATAACAAACTCATACAGACTTTTGCAGACAAACCAACCCTGTTCTGTCAGAGAAATGAGAGACATTTTGCAGAATAGCCTTTGTTATTGAAGAAAGGAAAGAGCTTGTTGGTCACAGCAGTCAGGAGACCCATGTTTTTATTTTCAGCTGAGCTGCACATTTCCTGTGTGACCTTGCAACTCCCCCGTACCTCCGTTTCCCGTTTGTAATGTTGGATAATAAATATCTCCATGAAGCAAGGCTGATACTCTGCTTGCAGGAACTATTTGCAGCTCCTTGTTCAGACCGTGCCAGAGAAGTCTGAAGGTTCCTGTAGTGACTCGGACACAGAGAGACCAAGGGATCCTTGCTTGTGCTGTG
>NW_009951914.1:9357-35794 GCF_000747805.2 Chaetura pelagica | reverse complement strand
CAGGAATGTAACACTCTCTTGTTCTCTGACTCTGGAAGGCTGCCTGAGGAGGAATGTGATCTTTCTGGCTCTCTGGGGTGCCAAGGAAACCAGAGGTGGGTAAAGGTGTCAAAAGTGCCTGCCAGAAGTGGGAGGCAAATGGAGGAAGCAGTCTCCTAGCCACTGAAATGGAAAATTTCCTTCCCAGCCCAGGTTATTTTTTTCAGGTTCATACTGATAGACCCTTTTGTCTTTCCTTGGAGACAGTTCAGTATATTGCCTGTATGTCTTGTTAATTTGCTTCCTCTGAACTGCATTTTAAGGGATGATTCATACACACCTCTGAAAACCAATGTAAAATTCTACCACACCAGCACAAAATGTTTTTTGCCTTCATTTTGCTCAGGTAAAAACAGCTCACTTGTATGTGAAGGCAATGAAAAGCCATCCTCTTAGCTTCTCCATCTCGCCAGATATTCTTCCACCTTCTAAACAAGGGTTGTGCCTGGCTGAACTGGTGCAATGCAGTAGGACTGCTGGGATTCCAGGGATTTCCCAGAATAATTTTTCCCAGTCTGAGCCCAGAAACCATCTTCTGAAGCAAGTATGGCAATCTGTAGCAAATGTGACAAAGACAACACAGTGGCAGATTCCAACTGACACTCAACAGTGAAAGCACAGAGCTGGAGGCATATGGACGTAGGAAAAGTAGTGCCTTTCAAACCTTCTGGCCTATGTTTATGGGGGACAGCAGGTTGTGTGGAGGTTGGTGAGTACATCCTGCATCCCACTGGGACATTGCTGGAGTGCTCTCCCTGCCCAGCAGCACGAGGTACCCCAGGGAGGTCCCAAGGCTAAGGAATAGGCACAACTGCTTCCTGCCTGAGGGAAGGGCAGGCTCTCCTTGGCACCATGGAAACCAGGGGCAGTTTGCACACCCAGAGCAGTCCCAGGAGGACAAAATGTCATGGAATTATAAATAAAACCTAACCAAGCATTAATGCCCACCACCCCTGTTTTAGGGTCACAGTTTTCACTCATGAGTTTTCAGGAAGGGCAGGCTGAAAAACTGGGTGAAGGTGTCCAGCCCATTTCTGGACAGTGACTCTTGGTTGTTTTAAGCAACCTGGCCAGGAAGGGATTTTTTTGCATTAATTTAGGAGTACCGGAAACAGTTCAAGGAAGATGCAACCTGTAAGTTCCTGTGTTTCTTCCTGTTAAACAAGGATCATGTTTACAAAACAAGGAAGCTGAAGTTCTGCTTTACCTATTTTAAGCTGTGCTCCTGCCGAAGAGAACAGAATACTTCTCCTGCCAGAGAACTAATTTGTGAAACCTGGCGTCCTCCCCCTTTCCCCTCCATGCCTGTGCTTCTCTGTCCCTGCTCTCCACAGCCCAGCCAGCAGCTTTTGGAACCCTATGTTTTTCTATTAAAACATGTAGCAGAGATAAAAGCTAAGTTCTGTGGTGAGACCTTTTTTGCTTTGGGAGACACAGGCTCCAAAGTGCTCACACTGACTGTATGGTAAATTGAGAGTAAAATTGCTCATGAGGTGCTTTCAGAACAGTGTTGAGAGGCAGGGCTTTTCCTTGGTGCCATGTGTCCAAATGGTCATCCAATACTAGCTAAAACCACCCTGTAATTAAGTGGTACTAATCTGTAACTATGGTATAAACACACACACCTGCCCATCCCTTATGGGGTTGTTAAGGTGCAGACAGTGATTTTAAAGGGTAGGCAGCCCTGAGCAGTGCTCAGGTGGAGGGATCTGGAAGCGTTTTGAAAGGTTTCATGCCAGGAGAAACACATAGGACTTAACAAGCAAATGGCAGGTAAAGGTAAAAGCTCTCAGGGAGCCTGGGTCAGGTTTTTCAGCAGACATACTTTGCTCAGTCCTGGGAGATCTACAGGAGCCCTTGGCAGGCAGTCAGCAGAAGGCAGCAGCAGAGCAGCCTGTGCAGGAATACAATGGCAATACTGTTTCCCATAGACTAAAATAATGAATCATGGCTTCCCCTTGCTACTGTCGTTCACATAACCTTTACAATAATTTATAATTAGATTAGTTGCCCTTTGGATTGGTGCTCATGGGTTGGTTTTTTTTTTTAAGTGTTGCTAAGGTAACTGATGATTTCCTTATTTCATCCTGTGTTAAGGGATATTTTACTTCCTAGTGTGTCTGAACTCAAAACTTAGTGAAAACAGATACTTGTTTATCAGGAGTTTCAGTGCTTCTACAGTTATCAAGCAGAGGACTCTCAACCTGTTTTATGGAGGCTTGACTGTATTATTTCATTTTAATGGTAGAACAGGAACTAGTGTAACTTGTGAATTGTTTCACCTCAAACGCAAGCTAGTGGAATTTTAAATTAACATTTTAAAAGGCTTTTTACACTTTTTCATAAACCTTTACTCAGCCTGCTTCCTTTGCTGTTTTACCTCATTTAGCTGAAAGAGCAGTTACTCTGCACACTCTCCTGTGTATTCTGCTCTGGTGAATTTACCCCAAAAGCTCAGGCTTGCCCTCAGCACTGGGGCAAAGTGAGCTCCAGGCATCTCCCTGCTCCCCCTCAGAGCCTGTGTCCACACCAGGTGCTGGTGCTGCAGCAGCAAAACAAAGAGCTCCCTGGGCCAGTGCAGAAATGGAGATGTGTGAAAAGCATTTCTCCAGAAACAACTGGCTGGAGATTTAAAAGCAGTCTGTAGTCTGATGAGTTAAAGGACAAAGGTAAGAAAATTTTATTATTTAATCTGACAGAAAGTTCAATGCAATTCAAGGTTATTGTAATAACTAGAAATGTTTACCTGACCTTTCTCCATCTGATTCATCATGAATTGTATGATACACCCTCAATGACATGGGAATGTGTAAGTATAACCAAGAAACAAGCAGATAAAAGATTTATGGTGCATATCTCTGGTTTTATACAAAACAGCACATTAAAGACAGGCATATCCCAGGATGCAGATCTGTGTGTATGTTCCACTGGCAGTGTGTTGCTCAGATGAGGTCTCACATAACAACAAAATCCCACGGAAATCCCTCAAACTGTCATCGTAAGAACTTCTATAGTTAACATTTTTATCTCTGTTTCCTGCCCCCACCTCTTAGTAAGGGTTTTCTTGAGTAAGTGACACCAATATCGAGAACAAAATGGTTGATATTGTTCTTCCTATTTGACCACAGCAGGAGGTGTTATTTTGAGTCACTACAGAGATTTACTTTTCATGAGGAGTAAAGATTTGTGTCAGAATCTGTCTCAGCTACTCAAGGTGTGTAAAAGTCTACATTGTGCTTTTTCTCAGGTTGAATTTATAAATAAATTAATCTAGTTGGTGGCTTTTGAGAAGAAGAATACATTGCCAAAAATATATCATGTTTTCACCTAAGCTTTAAGTAAGGAAAATATAGCTGTAAGAACATTTGCCAAGTCAAGATGATTTAGTCTTCTTTTTAATTGACTATTTAAAAAGACTATAATCTTTCTTTCTAAAATAATTTTAATTTTAAGGTAATTTAGAATTAAAACATCAGATATTTAAATACCATTTATATAGTAAAATTATTAACATTAAGTTATGGTAAAAATCAACCCCAAACTCTTTATGACATCTGGAATTTAAAAATTTCCATTTAAATTTTTTTTATTAATTTTTGAACTTTTGTCCTGACCAAGTTTAGGACTTTCTATTCCATGTTTCAAACTCAATTTGGAGGCAGGAACTATTCCCCTTTTGAGATGTCCAGTTTAAGAAGGATGCATTTACTTGGTCAGTGCACAAAAGACATGCACACAGCAGCAGCAGTAAGAAACTGGAAGAGTGACTCAGAACATCTTGCAAATCCTGAGTTTCTTCCAAGACCTCAATCCTTTTATTCTAGAGAGTTGCCCCTTTTGACACAAACTAATGGCTGGTCAGGAGAACCAAGTGAATTCACTCTTGGTAAGAGTGACTCTTGTTAAACCCGCAGGGAACCGTGAGACATCTATGAGTGCCTGTTGAATCAAGCTGTGTGTGTTAGTCCCATCCTGGCTTCTCCAGGAGTCGTGGCAGCAGAGTTCAGTTGGCAGATATCCCAGCTGTCATACTGGGAGCACAGCAGGATGGTGGAGTGCAGCAACCTCTCTGAAGCCAAGACCCTCGCTGGACCCGGGCAGGATCCTGGTTGTGTGCAGAGGGCAGGGGAAAGGCAGGTTGATACCAGGTGAGGTGTGACGTGAGCAGACGGGCCTGGTCACTGGTTTGGTCACTGGAGCACGTTTCCAGCAGTTGTCTCCAAATCAAAGTGGGGAGAGCATGAGCCAAAGGAGCAACATCATGAGTAACCATGGTTTAAACCCACACCTGACAGTTCATGGAATCATGGAATTGTCAGAGTTGGAAGGGCCCTCTAGAGATCATCTAGTCCAACTCTCCCTGTTAAGCAGGACTCCCTGGAGCACATTACTCAGGGCTGCATCCAGGTAGGTCTTGAATATCTCCAGAAAAGGAGACTCCAGTACCTCCCTGGGCAGCCTGTTCCAGGGCTCTTTCACCCTCACCATAAAGAAGTTTTTCCTCATATTTAAGTGGAACTTCCTGTGTTCCAGCTTGTGCCCATTGACCCTTCTGTCACTGGGAGCTACTGCAAAGAGCCTGTCTCCATCCTCCTTGCACCCACCCTTTAGATACTTCTAGGCATTAATAAGGTCTCCCCTCGGCCTTCTCCTCTCCAGGCTAAAGAGTCCCAGCTCTCTCAGCCTTTTCTCTTAAGGAAGATGTTCCAATCCCCCAGTCACCTCTGTTACCCTCTGCTGGAATCTATCCCTGTCTCCCTTGAACTGGGGAGCCCAGAAAGGGACACAGCATTCCAGATGTGGCTTCACCAGAGCAAAGTAGAGGGGCAGAATGACCTCTCTTGACATGCTGGCCACACTCTTCCTTATGCACCCCAGGATTCCAGGGGCCTTCTTGGTGACAAGAGCTCATTGCTGTCTCATGGATAATTTACTGTCTACCAGGACTCCCAGATCCTTCTCCTCAGAACTGCTTTCCAGCTGACCCACCCCTAACCTGTATTGGTGCATGGGGTTCTCCCTCCCCAGGTGAAGGACCCTACACTTCCCCTTGTTGAACCTCATTAGGTTCTTCTCTGCCCAGCTTTCCAGCCTGTTCAGGTCTTGCTGGATGGCAGCACAGCCCTCTGGAGTGTCAGCCACCCCTCTCAGTTTTGTGTCATCAGCAAACTTGCTGAGGATACACTCTGTCCCCTCATCCAGGTCATTGATTAATATGTTGAACAAGTCCAGGCTGAGTATTGCCCCCTGGGGGACACCACTGGTTACAGGCCTCCAACCTGACCCTGCTCCATTAGTCACAACCCTCTGACTTCTGTCACATAACCAGCTCTCAATCCACCTCACTGTCCACTCATCTAACCCATGCTCCCTTACCTTCCTATTGAGGATGCTGTGGGAGACAGTGTCAAAAAGCCTTGCTGAAGTAAAAGCAGATGTCATCTGCTGCTCTCCCCTCATCTAGCCAACCAGTTTTGTTATCACAGAAGACTAGAAGGTTGGTCAAGCATGATTTACCCTTGGTAAATCAATGTTGGCCACTCCAAATAACTTCCTGTTCTTCAATGTGTTCAGAGATGACATCCAGAACAAGTTGCTCCATCACCTTCCCAGGGCCAGAGGTGAAACTAACTGACCTGTAGATCCCTGAGTCCTCCTTCTTGCCATTTTTGAAGACTGGAGGGATATTGGCCTCCCTCCAGTCCTCAGGCACCTCTCCTGTTCTCCATGACCTTTCAAAGACAATGGAGCATGGCCCAGCAATATAATTTGTCAGCTCTCTCAGCACTTGCAGGTGCATCCTGTCAGGGCCCATGGACTTATGGATGTCCAAGTGGTCTCTAGCCTGCCTATGTCACAGAAACCTAGGGAAATTCTTCTCTTCAGACCTTTCCCCTTATCTCTAGGGTCTGAGATTCATGAAGGTCAGCTTTAGCAGTGAAGACTGAAGCAAAGAAGGCATTCAGTAACTCCACCTTCTCTGTGTCTTCCCCTTGATTCCTGCCCATAAACGCTCAACACTGTCATTCACGTTAAGTTCTAGAAATTCAAATCTATCCCTAACATAGAGGACCACTCAACCATCTCTCCTTCCTTTCCTATCCCTTCTGAAAAGGTGGCAGCCATCAACTGCAGCACTCCAGTTGTGAGATTCTTCCCACCATGTTTCTGTGATGGCAACAATATAATTGTTTTCTTGCTGTGCAATGGCCTCCAGCACCTCCTGTTTGTTGCCCCTGCTGTGTGCATTGGTGTAGATGCACTTCAGCTTGGCTAATTGTCCTGCCACCTCTTTTGGCGGACAAGCCCTGATTCCCACCTGACCATGCTCTGATACATCCCTAGTTACCAGCCTTTCACTGCCCCTCATGTCTTCGCTACCACATGTACCACCATCCCTCATATCCACTGAGACAACAGACTTCAAGACCTTGCTAGCACTTTGACCCACAAACACTGGGATGGAGCTCCCAGGCTTCTCTCTAGTATACCTGTTTTCATCCTCAAAACCCTTCAAATCTAGTTTAAAGCTCCTTCAATGTTGTCTCAGGATCCTTCTTCCCCTTCAGGTTAGCCTTTCCCCACCTGTTGCCAGCATGCCTGGTGTCGTGTAGATCAACCCATGATCAAAGAAACTGAATTTTGGCTGGTTACACCGGTCTTGGAACCAGGAGTTAATCTGCTGGCTCTTCCTGTTTATCCCTTCATCAATCCCTGCAACTGGTGTGATACAGGAGAACACCACCTGTGCTCCTGATCCTTCAACCAGCCATCCCAATTGGGAAGCAGAACATCACAAACAGAGCATGGTTTCTCTCTAGAATTATCTTTTAATTTAAAACAAAGAAAACAGAAAAGCCTTTTAGAAATAAAATAAAGAGGCCTTTTCCAGAAAGCTGTAGTCCACTTGCAGTACTTGGAGAAATAAACTATTAAAACAATTGAAAATTATCAAAAAGCTAAGCTGTAACGTATGGAAATAACCTGGGATGTGAAGTTGACTGGAAATAGACTAGTTTGGTTTCATAACGCAAAAGTGAGAAGGCAATTTTTAAAGGTATGAATAACAAACTATAAAGGTGCAAAATAAAAGTCATACTGATTCAGTCATGCTAAAACACCTCCTCTTTGCTTTTAAAGAATAATGTCTTTAGCAGCTCAGGTGCTTCAGCTCTGAGAAGCTGTACAAAATCATCCATCAATCAATCAAGCAATCAATCTATCAATCTATCAATCAATTAATAATCAACTACATTTAGACATTGATGTTGTGTGGGCCTGTACAACCACAGCCTTTGGAGTGGATAATCCCTTCCTTCCATCTCTACCCTTACATGCAAGTGCCTGTTCAAATCCTCTCCTACTTAACAACTTCCATGAACCTGAGAAGAGCTGTTTCTCAGCTTTTCTTCCCTTTCAGAGCACCACTCTCCCTCCAGCAGTGTGCAGTGCTCTAGGACAGAGCTGTTCTGGCACAATGCTGCTGCTGCTGCTGCTGCTGAAGACACCCCCTTCCTCCCTCCCCCAGACCTTCCATCTGCCAGGTACTTATCGTGCTGCCTTTGGATAGGATGGTAAGGATTTTCCAGATGACCTCAGCACACGTTTTGTCCTCTGGATTTGCAATGCCTATAGTGTGAGCACAACGATACCTCTGGGCACGTAACCCGGGGATTTCCAGAGTAGCTGCCTTCACTCACGCTCCCAGTCATGAGGGTGTGGATGTCTCACAAAGTGACTGGTTTTCTCAGACCTCACTGAATTGGAGCTGTTTGTGCCAAAGAAGGATCTATGACCCTTTGTGAAGAACCTTGTGCATGAAAGTATTTGAGGTGAACATTGCATAATAAGAAACATTTGCATCCTGTTTTCATCTATGAGCACGAGGTCTCTGGTCTTAATCTCTGCACCCAGAACGTCTCATCTGGAGAGATGTAGGAATTTTCAGCAGAAACCTCTGGTGAGAAGAACATAGGTGCTCTGCTGCCAAGGTGACACAAGTCCAGATCAAAATCCCACTGAGGTGAAGAGTAATGGGCAGCTGGTGGTGAGGCAGCAGACAGCCCATGGCACTCCTACCTCTGCTTTTTGAGCTCTCATCCCAGGGTCAGCAGTGCTATTTATTGCAGAACAGCTGCATCACATCAGCACTGCTACCCAAGTCTGCCCAGGCTTCTTCGTGACCAAAGTCTATTTGGTTTGGGAAGACAACCTCTGTGCATTTTCCTCAGCCATTTCTAGCTATTTGTGCTCTTTAATCAGTGAAATAAGTACAAAAGTAATCAGCACGTAGCAGCTGGAATTGATTTGTCAAGGATTCATTAGTTTCAAGTGAGTGTCTCTCAGTTTGGAAGGCACTAAATGCTTGCTACTCCCATGGGTGTTGGTGGGACTGAGTACATTTTTGGATCCTGTTAATGAGAAATCTGATATCCGTTACCACTGGATGAACTAATGAAGCCTTGCACTGTGAGGTCACACTAAACAAACTTCTGAGCAATATGCAGCTGAGATATGTAAGACCAAATAAGAGTTATTTGCATGCATAACACCTGGAGGCTGATTCTTCAGCTATCAACATTGCAACATCTGACTTCTAGTATCAACTGCAGTTTTTATCCTGCTCGCACGTTTCATAATTTCTCCTTGGCTATCTTAGCAATGCCCGTCTAATCACACATTGTGGTTAGTTAGGAAATGGATTTAGAAAGGGGTCCTAGCATGTAGGCATTCACAGAAGACAAGGATGACTCTGAAGGTCTGACCACAAGTCTGTGGGTGGCTGCATCCGTTTGTATCATTATTGAGAGACAAATATCCGGAGGCTTCAGTGAAAAAAACCAAAACAGTCAGGAGGAGAGAGGAAGTTTAATGTATTTAAAAGACCAACTAAATCCTCAAAAATTGTAAAGGAATGATCCTCCATATAGGTAATACAAGGGGCAAATTATAATCATGTGGGGATTTTTAGTGGTATCCTGTGATTTAGCTTATAAAACATTTAATTTTAGGTAGTTATTTCACTATATATTTTTCTGTATGATACATTAAGAAGTCTTGGCTATCTCTGGCTTCTGAAATTTTGTCTTGCCATGTCTGGATTTCCTTGATTCTGCCTCTGAGTGCATTATCTTTTAGGAAGGACAGAAGGAGCAATTACACTTTACATCAGGGTTCTGGTGTCTTGAGTCTTAAGGAAACCCTTTCCCTTTGTGTGTAAGGCTTAGCTTTGTATGAATGGGCACAGATAGCCAAAGCCCCTGTGTTCAGCAGCTCAGCTAAAATTGTTTTCCCACATGCAGTAAATAAACAAACAATGTTTTCCAGTTCTTCATTTAATATAAGCAAAGAGAATCCACAGGTCATGATGCCCAGCCTTAGATTTTCTTTTAAAACATGAGAATAAACAAAATGATACAAATACGGAAACTTAAGCATATAATGACTGAACGACCTAAATAGAAACTCTTTAATGCTGAAGTTGCCCACAATTTACATCACATGATTCCTTTTCCAAAATAAACAGGGTACAGTGGCACCTAAGCAAAATACACACAGGTTTGAGTTGGAGAGTTAAGTAATCTGAATTATTTATATTTCTTGTTAGGTGGACTAAAATAGCTCTGCACAGGTGTGGAACCTGTGCACCTGGCACTGCAGAACTGAATGGCAATGGAAAGATAAACCCAGACCCAAACCCTTTTGGTATGTAAATTGTTGCTGCCCACCTCTTACGGCTATACAGGTGATTTACACCCCAGAGGATTCCAGACCAGTGGCACTCCTGAGGGCTGATGAAAGCCATGGGCTGAGCCCTTGTAGCCCAAACAGACAGAAAACACATTGAAAATCAAGGCAAAGGGTTCACTCAAAAATGAAATTAGATTTGAATGGCATGTCCAAGCTTATTTATGACAAGTCATGTATGCAAAGCTTTTGCTTTCTCAGAACTCATTGTAATGAGGAAACTACACAGGAAAAAATAGTGACATATGCTTGTGGATAAATGAGAAAGGCAGTTTTGCAGCCCAGAGAGGGTATGTACATCTAGTGAGACATGGCAGAATAAGAGAGAAAAGCAGATAAATAACAGTCCTGGGGAAACATCTCAGAACAAGAAGCTGGGAAAATTTTACAATGGGGATAGGACTAACAGAACAGATCTGGAGAAAAAAGTCTGGAATATTATCTTAAAAGACTTTTTTAAAAGACTGGTGATTCAGAGAAAAACATATGGGAGGGATCTTCAGTATTCAAGCTAAGACTTCAGACCCATACAAGGAAGAGAATGGAGGGCAATGGAGTAAAAAAAACAGAATGAAGGAAGCAATGGCTTCTATATTCTCAGCAGAATAAGCTAAAGGTATCATCTATGATATGGGAGGGAGTAAAGATACTAACAATCGTGGAATAAAATGTCAGGAACAAGGTGAAAAAAGCAAAAATCAACAATTTAATCTGTCTGAAACTGAGGCTAAGTCAGAGGTGCTTATGAAGTAGAGGGGCAGAATGACCTCTCTTGACATGCTGGCCACACTCTTCCTTATGCACCCCAGGATTCCAGGGGCCTTCTTGGTGACAAGAGCTCATTGCTGTCTCATGGATAATTTACTGTCTACCAGGACTCCCAGATCCTTCTCCTCAGAACTGCTTTCCAGCTGACCCACCCCTAACCTGTATTGGTGCATGGGGTTCTCCCTCCCCAGGTGAAGGACCCTACACTTCCCCTTGTTGAACCTCATTAGGTTCTTCTCTGCCCAGCTTTCCAGCCTGTTCAGGTCTTGCTGGATGGCAGCACAGCCCTCTGGAGTGTCAGCCACCCCTCTCAGTTTTGTGTCATCAGCAAACTTGCTGAGGATACACTCTGTCCCCTCATCCAGGTCATTGATTAATATGTTGAACAAGTCCAGGCTGAGTATTGCCCCCTGGGGGACACCACTGGTTACAGGCCTCCAACCTGACCCTGCTCCATTAGTCACAACCCTCTGACTTCTGTCACATAACCAGCTCTCAATCCACCTCACTGTCCACTCATCTAACCCATGCTCCCTTACCTTCCTATTGAGGATGCTGTGGGAGACAGTGTCAAAAAGCCTTGCTGAAGTAAAAGCAGATGTCATCTGCTGCTCTCCCCTCATCTAGCCAACCAGTTTTGTTATCACAGAAGACTAGAAGGTTGGTCAAGCATGATTTACCCTTGGTAAATCAATGTTGGCCACTCCAAATAACTTCCTGTTCTTCAATGTGTTCAGAGATGACATCCAGAACAAGTTGCTCCATCACCTTCCCAGGGCCAGAGGTGAAACTAACTGACCTGTAGATCCCTGAGTCCTCCTTCTTGCCATTTTTGAAGACTGGAGGGATATTGGCCTCCCTCCAGTCCTCAGGCACCTCTCCTGTTCTCCATGACCTTTCAAAGACAATGGAGCATGGCCCAGCAATATAATTTGTCAGCTCTCTCAGCACTTGCAGGTGCATCCTGTCAGGGCCCATGGACTTATGGATGTCCAAGTGGTCTCTAGCCTGCCTATGTCACAGAAACCTAGGGAAATTCTTCTCTTCAGACCTTTCCCCTTATCTCTAGGGTCTGAGATTCATGAAGGTCAGCTTTAGCAGTGAAGACTGAAGCAAAGAAGGCATTCAGTAACTCCACCTTCTCTGTGTCTTCCCCTTGATTCCTGCCCATAAACGCTCAACACTGTCATTCACGTTAAGTTCTAGAAATTCAAATCTATCCCTAACATAGAGGACCACTCAACCATCTCTCCTTCCTTTCCTATCCCTTCTGAAAAGGTGGCAGCCATCAACTGCAGCACTCCAGTTGTGAGATTCTTCCCACCATGTTTCTGTGATGGCAACAATATAATTGTTTTCTTGCTGTGCAATGGCCTCCAGCACCTCCTGTTTGTTGCCCCTGCTGTGTGCATTGGTGTAGATGCACTTCAGCTTGGCTAATTGTCCTGCCACCTCTTTTGGCGGACAAGCCCTGATTCCCACCTGACCATGCTCTGATACATCCCTAGTTACCAGCCTTTCACTGCCCCTCATGTCTTCGCTACCACATGTACCACCATCCCTCATATCCACTGAGACAACAGACTTCAAGACCTTGCTAGCACTTTGACCCACAAACACTGGGATGGAGCTCCCAGGCTTCTCTCTAGTATACCTGTTTTCATCCTCAAAACCCTTCAAATCTAGTTTAAAGCTCCTTCAATGTTGTCTCAGGATCCTTCTTCCCCTTCAGGTTAGCCTTTCCCCACCTGTTGCCAGCATGCCTGGTGTCGTGTAGATCAACCCATGATCAAAGAAACTGAATTTTGGCTGGTTACACCGGTCTTGGAACCAGGAGTTAATCTGCTGGCTCTTCCTGTTTATCCCTTCATCAATCCCTGCAACTGGTGTGATACAGGAGAACACCACCTGTGCTCCTGATCCTTCAACCAGCCATCCCAATTGGGAAGCAGAACATCACAAACAGAGCATGGTTTCTCTCTAGAATTATCTTTTAATTTAAAACAAAGAAAACAGAAAAGCCTTTTAGAAATAAAATAAAGAGGCCTTTTCCAGAAAGCTGTAGTCCACTTGCAGTACTTGGAGAAATAAACTATTAAAACAATTGAAAATTATCAAAAAGCTAAGCTGTAACGTATGGAAATAACCTGGGATGTGAAGTTGACTGGAAATAGACTAGTTTGGTTTCATAACGCAAAAGTGAGAAGGCAATTTTTAAAGGTATGAATAACAAACTATAAAGGTGCAAAATAAAAGTCATACTGATTCAGTCATGCTAAAACACCTCCTCTTTGCTTTTAAAGAATAATGTCTTTAGCAGCTCAGGTGCTTCAGCTCTGAGAAGCTGTACAAAATCATCCATCAATCAATCAAGCAATCAATCTATCAATCTATCAATCAATTAATAATCAACTACATTTAGACATTGATGTTGTGTGGGCCTGTACAACCACAGCCTTTGGAGTGGATAATCCCTTCCTTCCATCTCTACCCTTACATGCAAGTGCCTGTTCAAATCCTCTCCTACTTAACAACTTCCATGAACCTGAGAAGAGCTGTTTCTCAGCTTTTCTTCCCTTTCAGAGCACCACTCTCCCTCCAGCAGTGTGCAGTGCTCTAGGACAGAGCTGTTCTGGCACAATGCTGCTGCTGCTGCTGCTGCTGAAGACACCCCCTTCCTCCCTCCCCCAGACCTTCCATCTGCCAGGTACTTATCGTGCTGCCTTTGGATAGGATGGTAAGGATTTTCCAGATGACCTCAGCACACGTTTTGTCCTCTGGATTTGCAATGCCTATAGTGTGAGCACAACGATACCTCTGGGCACGTAACCCGGGGATTTCCAGAGTAGCTGCCTTCACTCACGCTCCCAGTCATGAGGGTGTGGATGTCTCACAAAGTGACTGGTTTTCTCAGACCTCACTGAATTGGAGCTGTTTGTGCCAAAGAAGGATCTATGACCCTTTGTGAAGAACCTTGTGCATGAAAGTATTTGAGGTGAACATTGCATAATAAGAAACATTTGCATCCTGTTTTCATCTATGAGCACGAGGTCTCTGGTCTTAATCTCTGCACCCAGAACGTCTCATCTGGAGAGATGTAGGAATTTTCAGCAGAAACCTCTGGTGAGAAGAACATAGGTGCTCTGCTGCCAAGGTGACACAAGTCCAGATCAAAATCCCACTGAGGTGAAGAGTAATGGGCAGCTGGTGGTGAGGCAGCAGACAGCCCATGGCACTCCTACCTCTGCTTTTTGAGCTCTCATCCCAGGGTCAGCAGTGCTATTTATTGCAGAACAGCTGCATCACATCAGCACTGCTACCCAAGTCTGCCCAGGCTTCTTCGTGACCAAAGTCTATTTGGTTTGGGAAGACAACCTCTGTGCATTTTCCTCAGCCATTTCTAGCTATTTGTGCTCTTTAATCAGTGAAATAAGTACAAAAGTAATCAGCACGTAGCAGCTGGAATTGATTTGTCAAGGATTCATTAGTTTCAAGTGAGTGTCTCTCAGTTTGGAAGGCACTAAATGCTTGCTACTCCCATGGGTGTTGGTGGGACTGAGTACATTTTTGGATCCTGTTAATGAGAAATCTGATATCCGTTACCACTGGATGAACTAATGAAGCCTTGCACTGTGAGGTCACACTAAACAAACTTCTGAGCAATATGCAGCTGAGATATGTAAGACCAAATAAGAGTTATTTGCATGCATAACACCTGGAGGCTGATTCTTCAGCTATCAACATTGCAACATCTGACTTCTAGTATCAACTGCAGTTTTTATCCTGCTCGCACGTTTCATAATTTCTCCTTGGCTATCTTAGCAATGCCCGTCTAATCACACATTGTGGTTAGTTAGGAAATGGATTTAGAAAGGGGTCCTAGCATGTAGGCATTCACAGAAGACAAGGATGACTCTGAAGGTCTGACCACAAGTCTGTGGGTGGCTGCATCCGTTTGTATCATTATTGAGAGACAAATATCCGGAGGCTTCAGTGAAAAAAACCAAAACAGTCAGGAGGAGAGAGGAAGTTTAATGTATTTAAAAGACCAACTAAATCCTCAAAAATTGTAAAGGAATGATCCTCCATATAGGTAATACAAGGGGCAAATTATAATCATGTGGGGATTTTTAGTGGTATCCTGTGATTTAGCTTATAAAACATTTAATTTTAGGTAGTTATTTCACTATATATTTTTCTGTATGATACATTAAGAAGTCTTGGCTATCTCTGGCTTCTGAAATTTTGTCTTGCCATGTCTGGATTTCCTTGATTCTGCCTCTGAGTGCATTATCTTTTAGGAAGGACAGAAGGAGCAATTACACTTTACATCAGGGTTCTGGTGTCTTGAGTCTTAAGGAAACCCTTTCCCTTTGTGTGTAAGGCTTAGCTTTGTATGAATGGGCACAGATAGCCAAAGCCCCTGTGTTCAGCAGCTCAGCTAAAATTGTTTTCCCACATGCAGTAAATAAACAAACAATGTTTTCCAGTTCTTCATTTAATATAAGCAAAGAGAATCCACAGGTCATGATGCCCAGCCTTAGATTTTCTTTTAAAACATGAGAATAAACAAAATGATACAAATACGGAAACTTAAGCATATAATGACTGAACGACCTAAATAGAAACTCTTTAATGCTGAAGTTGCCCACAATTTACATCACATGATTCCTTTTCCAAAATAAACAGGGTACAGTGGCACCTAAGCAAAATACACACAGGTTTGAGTTGGAGAGTTAAGTAATCTGAATTATTTATATTTCTTGTTAGGTGGACTAAAATAGCTCTGCACAGGTGTGGAACCTGTGCACCTGGCACTGCAGAACTGAATGGCAATGGAAAGATAAACCCAGACCCAAACCCTTTTGGTATGTAAATTGTTGCTGCCCACCTCTTACGGCTATACAGGTGATTTACACCCCAGAGGATTCCAGACCAGTGGCACTCCTGAGGGCTGATGAAAGCCATGGGCTGAGCCCTTGTAGCCCAAACAGACAGAAAACACATTGAAAATCAAGGCAAAGGGTTCACTCAAAAATGAAATTAGATTTGAATGGCATGTCCAAGCTTATTTATGACAAGTCATGTATGCAAAGCTTTTGCTTTCTCAGAACTCATTGTAATGAGGAAACTACACAGGAAAAAATAGTGACATATGCTTGTGGATAAATGAGAAAGGCAGTTTTGCAGCCCAGAGAGGGTATGTACATCTAGTGAGACATGGCAGAATAAGAGAGAAAAGCAGATAAATAACAGTCCTGGGGAAACATCTCAGAACAAGAAGCTGGGAAAATTTTACAATGGGGATAGGACTAACAGAACAGATCTGGAGAAAAAAGTCTGGAATATTATCTTAAAAGACTTTTTTAAAAGACTGGTGATTCAGAGAAAAACATATGGGAGGGATCTTCAGTATTCAAGCTAAGACTTCAGACCCATACAAGGAAGAGAATGGAGGGCAATGGAGTAAAAAAAACAGAATGAAGGAAGCAATGGCTTCTATATTCTCAGCAGAATAAGCTAAAGGTATCATCTATGATATGGGAGGGAGTAAAGATACTAACAATCGTGGAATAAAATGTCAGGAACAAGGTGAAAAAAGCAAAAATCAACAATTTAATCTGTCTGAAACTGAGGCTAAGTCAGAGGTGCTTATGAATAGAGTCAACAGGATGACAGAACTGATCTTCTTGCCCAAGGAGAAGGGAAAAACACAGGGAGAAAAAGCAAGCTCTAAAGGACAAGTGCCAAAACTTGTAGGAGTGAAAGGTAGCATGTCATGCTAGTGCTGAAGGCGTAAATGTACATACACAATGAAAGGACTGAGTCATAAAAGCAAAAAAAAAATAAAAATAAATAAATCTGCAGCAGGTTATGATTGATAATCAAAGGAAAAAATAATTTGGAAAGCTTTCCAGTCAGAAGTACATAAACAGTATTTAATTATTGTGAGCAACAGGAAACAAAATCCCAGGACACTCTTTAGATCCAAAATAGATTGCAAATCCAAAACATATGAAGAGGAAGAAAGCATGTACAATATTATTTCCTAAAGCACTAAAAACTAGACCCCTGAGATACATTTAGTGCAACCAGGCATTTGTTGGAATGAAACAGATTTAGATAGTGCATACTACACTTCCCACTCAGCCTGAGAGCTAGCTCCTTGGTGTTTTCTTGACCTTCCTCCCTGCTGTATTGCTCTCTGGTCCCATAAGCGTGTCATTCACAGAAATTCTGTATATTCATGTCATGTCTGTGCCTGCTCTTGACAGTCTCTCTGTCTGCCTGGATCTGCATTCATCTCTGAATCTTGCCCAAGGAAAACCTGTCGGCAGCAAGCAGCTGAATTCAACTCTTTTTTGCCCCAAATGCAGATGTTCAAGGGGACACAACCTTTGCCCTCTGGTACCAATGAACAGCTCTTCTGAGAACCCACCCTGGTGGGAAGAGCATCTATCTCAGCAGCTAGAAACGGGCAGGTGTTTGATAAGGCAGCTTTCATGTGTGTGGTGAGCTGGGGAAGTGGTTATTGTGGTTGATAGTTATGATGACTATCATTGACTTCAGCCTCCTGTGCAGAAGTTTGATTTCTGACGGTTGATTGCAGACATAATAACCTTGCAAATTCAACAGAGCTCAATTTACTGAAGCTCAGGTGCCACAGAAAGTGAGCGCCGAGGGGAAGGGAGTGCCTGTGGCTCCTGGGCATGTGGCACCTCTCATGGCACCAGCAACAAGGAAGCTGTGCCTGGAGGAACAGCTCCCACCACCCCTGCAGGGGTAGACTCTCTCCTTCCAAAGCAGTGATGGAGACTGATGAGGGGCTCACGGAGAAGGGGGTGAGGCAGCTGTTAATACAGGGTGCAAATACTGTATTTGCAGTAGGAGAAGGAGGAGAATTCAAGGCTAGTCAGAAGGTTGGTGGTTGTGGAAAGCTTGATGCAGACTGCAATGATCTACCCACCAGACTGTGTAAAATGTTTCTGCGTCAGTATGTTTGTCTTAATATAAAATTGAATTCCTTTCTCACTGACCCTCAGCAATCTGCATTTTGTAAGGAAAAGACCCAGTCTGAGCTGAGATACAGGCCAACCACGTGGTGTCTTGGATATGATAATCTTTAATGACATTCTTTGGAGGTACTCACACATCAGGGAGTGTGAAATGGTGTCAGATATTGCTCAGAACAGGATTTAATTTGATACAGATCAGCTGAGACTCAAGTGTCCTTGTGCTGGTTCTATACCAACCTAAACAAATACTAAGCCTTGAGTTTCTTTATACCTTCATTTTCCACAGGGCACACACTAAAAGGTCCTTACCAGTCATTAACAATGAAATAGACTTATACCATAAGATGAAGTCTCAGAACAATTGTCAAGAAATGCAGACATCTGGGGGTTTTTGGCAGTCTCAGGGATAATGTTTTTTAATATATATATATTCCGACTTGTCAAAATGTCCAACATATTCCAATACCTTTTGCTCTGAGAGATGTGTATTTGTCAAATCAAAAAAAGCCCATAAGAATCTAGGCCCATTTAGCATGGACTATGTGAATTACTGGGCTTATTGCCCTCAGTTTTCTTTCTGCCTGAATTACTGAGGTCCTTCTTTGAATCTTGCTATGAGACAGAAGGGGTAGACCTCCTAATTAATTTGTACTGCTTCTGAAACTACCTGTCTTCTTAAATGCATGGGCTATTTCCTGAAATCATGGAAAGGATCTCTTAATATTGCCCATGGCCCCATGTATTAATAGAAAGTGTAGCTGCAAGATGGCATTTATTTTGAAAACAACTTATTAATTAGGAAGGTCTTCAGATAAATGCATAGAGCCAGATGCTCAGCCAAACCTTAAAGTGACAGACACTTAATGTTTTTGCAGATGTTTAGTTAGTGTTATTTTAATACCTTTTCTGGTATTATTTTCTGGTACCATCAGAAGCAGAAGATTTGCAGTCAGTCATGCAAGTGTTGTCTGAGTCTTGAGCTAACCTGTTGTTACAACATTTATTTGAATCAGTAATTTTGCCTACCTGGAGGAAAACTTCACATACTGATGGGACTGGTTCTCACAGATCTCTGTGGATACAGGAACAATGAAAGAAGAGGGAAGATGCTCAGTCTACAGACAGTGAAAGACACAAGAAAATGTCTTGCCATTCATAAAAAAAAAGGAACTCAGGAAAAGTAAGTATTAGGTTTGACTACTTATGTGTGTTGTGGATTTATTGTTAAAATTTTCAGCTAGAGGAAGTGTTTGGGGACTGGTCAGAACAACATTCATGAAGAACTCACATTGAGCAGAACTGCAACAAGTAGGACTTCTGTGGAAAATATTTAATCAATGGGGACAGTTCTGTCTTTGTGGGGTTGACAGGATTGGCCAAGTGTGGAAAGAGGAACTTTTGCTATCCCTTGCCACCCACACGCTTCCTCATCAGCATTGAACTTGATAATGTGGCCTGTGAAAGACATCTGTCTGCCCTGGACCCTTGCTGGTGGCAGCATCTATACCATACCCAGTGCTGAGGTCTGCAAACCCTGTGAAGGTGTGCTTTGCACCCCATGTTAGTTGTATGACCAAATGCCCTCTGCTTCATTGCTCCTTGGTGATTATTTTCTTTGCTGTGGAGACCTGATGCCTGTCCTGTATGCAGAAAGTAAACACAGAAACAAAACCTCTAACCTAAAAAAGCAGTTGAGGTGAATGTTCTTTGGAAAAATACTCAAGGTCTTTAGTGGCTGAGGTCCCTCTGTGCCACCAGGGATGAGGAGAAAGGAAAAAACCTCTGGAGACTGGAGAGAGTAGTGGACTGAATGTGTGCTGGCATGAGATACTGCATTGGTCATCCAAAAACCAGTGTGAGGAGTAGGGACCTCCACTTTCAACACTATCTTTGGCTTTGGTAGACATTGACCCTGTGAATCTCCCACCATGCTGGCTTTGCCAAGCACATCACACCTACTCTTTATGCCTGTAGGGCTATGAACGAGCTGCAGGAAAAAAAAATTGCCAGGCAGCAGCTCTTGCTCTGCACATTTTGCAGGGCTTGCACAGACAAACTCGGGTGGGTCTCCCCTTGAGGCTGCCGGTCTGGAAACCTCAAGCAGGCATGTGCAAGGAGGAGGATCAGCCCTGATCTCCTGTTTTGCTAAAGGGTGGAATCCATGGGGGGAAGACTTAGAGATGGCTGTGGTGTCTCTGAGTGTGCTGTGGAGTGGAGAGCTGTGAAATAAGAAAGGTGAAGAACAAACAAAAAGCCTTATCAGCTAAGCTGGAGTTAACAGAAAGTACACACAGGGCCAGGAGCAGTTCATACTTCCCCGTCTAGGCTGTGGCCCTTGGCTTTCACACCCACCCACACAATCCAGATCTCAATGGCAAGGGAGTGGGTCCTGTGGGGGTGAAAAAAATATCTGTTGAGCTCTACTTCAGTTTCTTGGAGCTAGTTATAGACTCTCCAGGCATCCTCCAGAAAGACGGAGAGAACCTGGTGGGGTCTTCACAACATCCTGGCAACATTTGGTGTTGAGAGAGCAGCTCTGTCTTCAGGGTGCTGAGGAGTCTGCAGAGGCAGATTTAGCATGGTATGGGTTACACAGGGCTGTGCTTTTCCTCTCTAAGCATTATTTGCAATTGCTATTGGCAGCTATGTCCTCTTTTGCAGCTGGAAGTGGGCAGCTGCCTGAGGGACTGCCTCTGCCCTCCTGAGATGGTGTTGTTCTGCAAGCAGGCACGATAAGGCGCCTGAATCATACCATACCAGAGGCCTGGCATCCGCCTGAGTCATTGTTTTGCTGCCACGATTTACAATTCCTTCCTGTTTTGGAGCATCTGGGGGTTTCTTATCCTTGTGAGCTGCCCGCAGTACTTTGACAACAGACTGAGGTGCAACTGCAAGATTTGGCTAGGTGCAGCATTGTTTATTTCCTAGGAAACCTCACAATTACAGTCTGTTTCAAATAAGCATGAAATAAAAGAAACTGTTGAGAAGCCCTTCAGGAATGAACACTTTGAAAGCACCCTGTTTTTCAAAAAAATTCTGAGGCAAGGTTTTTATTTGATTTAGAAACCACCTTCCCCCAGATGCTCTTTTGCAGGGATACACTCTCCTGTCATTTCCTGCCCTACATCTGAACTGTTTGGCTGCCAACACAACCAGGGTAAAGAAACCCAGAATTCTGGTAATCACAGAATCTTTATGGTTGGAAAATACTGCTAAGATAATCTAGTCCAGGAGGAACCTGTGACCTAGAAGGAAAAAAAAATATGCCCACTAGAGCATGTCCTGAAGTGTCATGTCTCCATGTTTTTTGAACACCTCCAGGGATGGTGACTCCACCACCTCCATGGGTAGGCTGCTCCAGCACCTGACCACTCTTACAGTAAAGAAATTCTTCCTAAAATCCAATCTAAACCTCCTTTGTTGCAACTTCAGGCCATTTCCTCTGGTCCTATTGTTATTTACTTGGGAGGAGAGGCCATCACCCATCTTACTTCAACCTCCTTTGTAGAAAGCAATGAGGTTTCCCCTCAGCCTCCTCTTCTCCAAACTAAATAATCACAGTTTCCTTCATTACCTTGTTTGCTCTTCTCTGGACAAGCTCCAGCAACTCAACATCCTTCTTGTAATGAGGGGATCAGAACTGA
This sequence comes from Chaetura pelagica, assembly GCF_000747805.2. Taxonomy (NCBI): domain Eukaryota; kingdom Metazoa; phylum Chordata; class Aves; order Apodiformes; family Apodidae; genus Chaetura; species Chaetura pelagica. The sequence goes on along the minus strand of NW_009951914.1, from coordinate 14,580 downwards.
ACACGGTGCTCGAGGTGCAGCCTCACCAGTGCCAAAGACAGAGGCACAATCACTCTCCTACTCCTGCTGGCCATGCTATTACTGATACAAGCCAGGATGCTTGTGGCCTTCTTGGCCACCTGGGCACACTGCTGGTTCATGTTAAACTGGCTGTCCACCAGCACCCCCAGGTTCTTTTACTCTGGGCAGCTTTCTGGCCATTTCCCCAAGCCTGTATTGCATGGGGTTGTGACCGAAGTGCAGGACTTGGCACTTGGTCTCACTGAACCTCACACAATTGACCTTGGTATATCAATCCAGCCCATCTAGGTTCCCTGTAGAGCCTTCCTACCCTCAACATTCTGGCCCAGTTTGGTGTTATCTGCAAAGTGACTGAGGGAGCACTCAATTCTCTCATCTAGATCACTAGTAAAGATATTGAGTAAGAATTTAAGATTTTAATATTACTATACATTTATGATATTATTTTCTTCAAAGCTCTTTATAGTTCTTACATAGCAGTTGCACCAAAATATCTCTAGATCTACACTAATAAAGGAGAAATAATATTCTGTAACAACTTTGACTGGGATATAAAGATTTAAAGGCAACAATGCAGACAAAACAGACCCATGAAATTGTTCATGTATGGCTTTGTATATTCCCTGAATTTTACATTGTTATCTTAGGAGAAGAAAAAAAAAACACTGTTTAATTTGCAGTTCCATTAGCTGCAAATGCCACCACCTGATGGTTGTCGTCTTCCTAAATTGTGAGACCTCTTGCCTCTTATCCTTACTGCAGCCTTGCAATGCTTGTACTTCATCCACATAGTTTTCCTGTCAGCTACCCAGAGGTTCCCAACAAATATGTATCATCCTACCTGACAGATCACAAGTCCCCCTGCTTGAAATCCGCACTGTTCTGTCCTTGTTTGGAAACTCTGCCTGGATGCAGTGTACAGTCTGGGTGCTACAACACCTGTCCCTCTCCTCAGGGATGGAGCTGTGGTCAGTCAGGGCTTGGTACCTAGGACCTGGGGACTGCATCACACAAAAATTAACCTTGAATTACTGAAAGAAATGCACTGGTGGCTGCAGAGAATACAATGCATATTGCAAAACTTGGGGTCTTCTGTAAGTCCACTGGTGTCTCACTCTGATCTTCTAGGACTAGCTCAGCAGCTTGGAGCTCTGCATGACTCTTCTTCACACCTTTCCCAGAAGGGTGATATTCACTCTTGTACAGGGCATCAACTAGATCTGGTGTGAGAATCTGAGAGTGCAGGTCTTTTGCTGGCCTCTGGTGTTTGTTTGAATCTGAAGTTCAGTTTTGTAAACTATTCACACTTGTCTGATGTGTTTTGCTTGTGCTTCTGCTGACTGATTTCCACCACAGTCCAAGCCATGGCCTGACATTCATTGAAACAGGTATTTCAGGGATACTCAGCCTTTGCTTTGAGGAAGATGAGGCTGGACAGACTTCAACATTTCCCCTGCAGTGCTATATGGGTTTTAAACCACAGGTGGGTGCGATGGCACATCTCCAGAGAAGCCCTGCAGAAGAAGCGAAATGGCTTTAAGTGACAGCAACAGCATCAGACTGTCCTCTCACCACTGGTCTCATCTGACCTTTTTTTCTTAAGGTTTCCCCATAAAGATTCCTATACAAGACAGAGCACTAGTTCACTACTTCTATCCTGGAGAGGAGATGCTGCCACAGCTGCAGGGTGTATCTTTACAGTTCCAAGAAGAGAGAACTTTATTATACTTTTGATGTCAGACCACGAGCTTGACTAGTTAGGAGCTTATTGTGATAAAGCTCAGATAAAGATAGAACAAACTACAAGTCCGGTACAAAGAACACTCTGTATTTCAGGCCAGTCACCTTTCCTGCTGACCATCAGCCAAGTTATTACATCCTTGTATAAAAAAGTCGATATTGCACCTTTGTGTGCAAACAGCACACAAGTATCTTGCTATCAGCTGTGATTGTCAAAAAGGAAATGTGTGGCAAACAGGATGCAATCGGGCAGTTCACACGATGGGCAGGACTGTCTCACCGGAAGGGTTACAGTGAGGTGAATTTCTCCTTGTTGCTAAAGCTTTGTCCAAATGTGTTTATGTATGCTTAGTTTTGGGCTTTGGCAGGAAGCTTTAATGCAGAAACAGCATGCCCTTCCGTCCCCCATGTGCTTGAAAGCTCTTTTGGTGTGAGTCATCGGAATTCTGTGGTTTGTGTATCCTGAGAGGAGAAGGGCTCTCCGTGATTATCAGACACCACATACACACACACACACAAAAAGCAGTAGTTTGAAAATAAAATTACAAGAAAATTCATAATTTCATAAGGGATGTCTGCTTATGGCTTTTTTTCTTCTGCTGCATGTTCAGTGTTTCCTGTGGAGGTGTTGTGAGTGTGCATGTTCCTGTGTAGTTTTGCTTCACAGGTGCACATAATTTTTCAGAAGTGCCACTGTTTGCTAGCGAGAGACTCTTAAGCTCTCCATGAGCTTAAGAAAAAGGACTTAGAAAATAAGGCTCCTTGAAACAAAAGAGTCATCCTGAATGGTTGCCTATGAGCTGAACTGATGTGCAGATTTGTGTTGCTGTGTGATGCTACTCAGCACCTGTCCAGGAGATCTTATCTTACTAGACATAACAGGTAGATTTCCATTGCCACCAGTTTTCTCCTAATGCCCCGATGGCACAAAGTTCACTAAACCAAATCTATTTACCCAAAGGGATGTGGATTCCTTGTGGTGTTTTCATAAGATGGTTCTCAGCAACTGCCATTGTTTTCTTAGCATTTATACCCTGCTGAAATCAGGGGGCATTAATGGTCCTGTTATTGTATCAGATTGTCATGATAGAACACATTAACCAACTGGATGCAGAATTATAACTGAGGGGTTTTAATCTCCTGGTAAGTCACTGTGTGAGTTTTCCAATGTTTTATGAAATGCTTTCCCAAAAAAGAAAAAATAATCAGAAGAAATCTCTCACTGATGTGATTGGTGTGTATGTGCCCAAGGGGATGTAAATTGCTTGAGCAGAAGTGCCCTTCAAGAAAGCTCCCTTCTTTTTGGCAGTGGGGTGGAGGGGGAGAAACCAGAAAACAGAAAGGCATATGATTCTATAATAAAACAACTCCATGGAACTAATTGTTGCTGACTAATTCAGCAAGCTTGTAAAGCTGAACAACACTTTGGAGAATTGTGGTATGAGTTTATTTAGAAAAATTAAACAGTCGTGTCATCTTCACAATGATCTTTCATCCCACAGAGCTGGATTTTCTAAAAAATGTACAGAAAATCCAAATTCTTGGAAGTGCCTGGAACACTGAGACTTGTGCAGAGTTTGAAGGATGAGTACAGAATGCATAGACTGAACTTGGAAGTGATGTTCTTACAGTACTTCTCCTGTGTTTAAAGGGATTCTTTACAGACAGCAACCAAGCTGCTTTTTCACTGGAGGATATGTGCCTGTCCCTTACCCAAGGGCAGAGGCAATCCAGCATCAGCAACAACTCTGTGAAGGAGCCAACTGCTGCAGCAGTGTTTCTGTGCCATAGACCACACTACTGCTCTGTCGTGTCCTGTAAGTAATGTCTGTAGAGGCATCCAGAGCCACATCACCCAGCCCACAGCATTTAAGTCTGGAGAAAAGCTACAGTGTCTGCTGCTTAAGTAGGAGTCTCTCAGTGTATGAGTAAGACCAATAGACTATCCAGTGTAGTGAAATGTGTCATAGTGTGAAATAAGAACTGCTTTCTGTGTGTATTGTACTTTAGAGGAAGCTTATTTTCCATGTCTTTTATCTTGACAGTCCTTTTATCAGTAACAATGTCTGTCAATTCTAGAAAATATGATTGGAGATTCTGCTGATCTTAGAAAGAGGAGAGAGTTATAAAAGTCTGTGGTGTCTTTTATGGTCATAGGACATAAATGAGGTTAGTCTCAAAGTAAAATGTAATTTATGTGAACATCTGGGTGACATCCAACGTCTTTGGTTAAATAGAAAGGCAATGAAGAAGAGAGTTGTGGCCAATAAAACCCTAGTAATAACAAAGTTAAGTACAGTTGGTGAAATTCTTCTCAGCTGAGGTAAAAATGGCAGACTACTATTTGATTTCCATTTGGGCAGTGTTTCACTTTAATTCTGAACCTAGCAATTTAGGGAAGAGAAACTTAAAAGGTGGTTAACTTGGAAAACGGCAAAAAGTTTTATGAAGCATTACCCAGGAGGATGAGGTTGAACTCCATTTAACCCAAGATCTTGTGTAATTGGGATTCTGTTAGAGAGGATTATACAGATTTCTACAGGATGTTGATTCATTCTTATATGAATTTGATAGGGACTCTCCATAAACCTCCCAAGGCATACAGAGAAAACTGGTCATGAGCTGTGTCAGAGTGTTCTGCAGCAGCCAAAGGAGCTGTGACTAAACACTTAAATTTCGCACACAGAGCCTGATGCACTGGAAATGTACAGCAACATTTGCACTGGCTTAGTTGTTTATTGTTCTAAAAATATAGGGCTTATTTTAGCAATCATATAAACTATTTGGAAACACTGTGCTGATCACCTGTGTCCCACACATTGGTCAGAAATTTGAAAAGAAATGGTTTGTAATTAATTTTTCATTTTGGAGAAATTTGAAGTTATAAGCAAAATGGCAGCCCGAGAAAATGGAGGCCTTTCACATGGATGCAAAATGCTGTGGTTGATCTTGCTGTATTTAAATTGCCATGTAATTAGTTCTGAATCACCAAAAACAGAGTTCCTTCCTATTTTGCACAAAGTATTTTCCTATGTTCTTGTTCCAGTACTGAGTGAAGTCAGGAGAAGTGCATAACTCATTTTTTCTTCATTACATGGAACTTGTTTCATTGTAGGAAATTAAATAGCAGAACATCTCAGAAGAGTAAGAAAACCTGTTTGTGTGCTGATTTGAGTGAGCAACATGTCCCGTTGAGGTTCAGTGAATACTGGACTAAGTTATTATGTTCTATCAGAACTGGCCTCCTTGTTGACAGTCCCGAAGATTAATGAGAAGTACTGGGTTCCCAGCCCTTCCCAACCACTTGGCATCTTTTTCATTCCCACCTCTACCAGATTGATGTTTTTATGACTCCTTGTTGCTTTTTGTAATCATATCTGAGGAGGATACACTTCTGCTCTGCAAGTTTTTTCCTAGTGGAAATCCTTAACGGGCTAGTGACAGACATCAAGTGTCCTGCTG
>NW_009951914.1:0-8930 GCF_000747805.2 Chaetura pelagica | reverse complement strand
CCTGCTGAAACTTGACTCCAGGCTCTCTCCCTCTTTTCAAGCAAAGGTGCCTGAGGTTGAAGGGCATGACTGTGCAAGCCTCCTGTAGGCTGATAAACTGGCTGTTGCAATTGCCAGCTGGTGCAGAGCTTCTGGAGAAGTCTGTAAAGGTATTTAGAAGGACAATCCATTTTTTTAGTGGTTATAATATACTCGCTTTCGTGTACACCATTTTCTGGTTCCACAACGTACTAAGTCCCATTTCTTTTGGAGGATTTCCTTCACAAGGAGATTCCTCCTACCAGTAAAGGTGCTTTTCACAACATGCCCCGCAGATGGGAAGAGTTGCTTAAAGCTGAATTTTGTAGGTTTTAAAAATCAACAGCATGGAGGAATAAGATAATTCCACTAATTTTAGGAGAAACTCAACCAGAGCAGAAATGCTTCAGGATGTACATAAATACATACATACTTATGTATACACCTATAAATATATATATATGTATGTATATACATATATTTGTATGTATATAGATATATGGGGTGGGTTTTTTATTGTTTTTGTTATTTTTTTTTTGTTTGGTTGTTTTTTTTTACTTAGCCTTCCCCTTCATTATCTGTGCTGGTAGCTCAGACTTCTGATGCAATGTGCTTAGTGCTACCTAAGCACAAAGTTGCTGTAATACAATCTCGATTCATTTTAATATATGGGATTTTTGTGTATATTAGCAGTGACACTATGCTTTGAACTCAACAGGATGTCAAATTAAAAAAAAATAAATCCATATAACTTTTATAAACAGTAGAAGTGATAGGCAGTGATAGGCATCAAGAAGAGAGATATCTAAGCAGAGACCCATCCTCAGACATACCTGTTCCTCTGTATTTCCTAAACTAGGCAGGAATTGCAACTAAATTTCTGCTTCAAGCCAACTCATAAATCCCAGGAAGCAAACAATGGAAAAGCTCCTTTTCTCTCTTTTAGAGCAACTTCCTCTGGCCTTCATGACTGCTAGCTCTGGATGAAGAAGGCACATTTAATTTCTGCATTTCTTACTGCTACCTCCTACCTGGAAAGCAGCTGGTGCTCCTGTGAGTAATGAAAACAAAACTGCAAAGGAAGATTTTTTTTTTTTAATTATTATTTTTTTCAGATTTGTTGATGTCCTTCTTATAGCTATTCAACTTTGTCCATAGAGTGATCTTTACTCTGTCTTTGGTCATGGTCCTCTGGAAATACCTTCTAACTCATCCGTGGACCTTTGTTACATAAAGAAAGTCCTACTAGAGCCAGGGTCATGAATATCTGTGACTTAGATTTGGATCATCTAGATGTATCAAATTAATGAGCTCATGAATTCCTTGTCCTGCTTTTTCCCACACTTCATCCTCGGTGTCTGACCAGTTCCTAGAGCAGGAGATATTCCTCCCATCCATCACATTAGTTGTTCCACTGGACTCCAGTCTTCCAAAAGCTACAGTCTTCCTCAGTAAAGAGCCATATCTAACCTGTGCATTTGTGCATTGGCAGAGCAAGAGCTGGGCTTGCAGCTAAATGCTGCACGTGACGTGTCATCCAGTGACGTGAGCAGACACAACACCATGTGCCTCTGTAAGAGCACGGAAAAGAAGCAAGAACTTCAGCAAAGTGCAAACTGAATGTGGGATGAGAAACCAAGCCAACATGATTGTTGTGAAAGAAAATAAACAGTTAAGTTCCAGTTTTACCCCGAGTGTCTGGCTGAAAATCAATTTGCTTTATGATAAAGAATGTTCTTTTCAGGTGTTTGAGAGAAGAATGTGAAAATCAGCAGTAGAAAGATGAGTCACAGTCTCTTGCGGTTAGTCTGTAAATTCCCATTGCATAATGTAAGATAATCGTGCCCCAGGACCTGACTTCTCTGCATTGAGAAGGTCCAACACCACCACCAAGGCAAGCCTATCTCTGCACATACGGATGTATGTGTCTTGTAATTATGGATCAATTTCTTGTAAAGAAGGATGTAACAGGCCATGTGAGAGAGCTTGTGGGCCACAGAGAAATTAGTATATAGTACAGTGGCTACATAGAGGGATTATTATAGGCTGCTTGGTAAATGGCAGTAGATTTTTGTGGAATATAAGCCTTATGAATAACAAATATGAAAGGTATTTAGGAGGAGGATTTGAGCTGTATAAAGATAATAGTGATTAGATTAGTCACTGTTTTAACAGGAGGTGCTCTTGCCTGTGGCAGGGGTCTTGGAAATAGATGATCATTAGAGTCCCTTCCAACCTAAATTATTCTATGATTCTATGATTCTGTGATATGTCCCTTAAATGTATGATCTTCTAACATTCACAATAACATAGTATTTCCATTAATGCTGTGTTAATTGGTACAGAAGATGATTGAATATATTTTAGCAGGTTAAAAATCTTATCACTAATACCACAACCTCTAGAATCTTGGAAAATACAGATTACTTCCATGAAGATAAGTTCAGACACAGCGACACCTAGGTGAAATATGCAGAAAACCCACAGATTGTCTTCTGTCAATCTAAAACTGTGTAACTTCATATTTTTCATGTCCTGAAGTACTAAGTTTTGTGATATAACAATAAAGCCTGAGTTAAATGCTCAATAAAATTTCAATACACCCCTGAAATATTCTTGAATCTCAAATTTTGCAGTTCATTTTTCCTTTACAGTCTCCTCATTTTCTGTGACCAACCTCCCCAAGAAATGACAGAAGACTTTGCAGCTGGAAGTTCCTGCTAGGTCAAAAAGTTATTTTGCTGACTGAAATGAGAACTAGATGTCACTGACATACCATGCCCTGTTCTCTACCACAAAGGTTGCAAATTTGAAGGCATGTTTGAGGACAGGGAGGAACAGGGACGTGATGACTGTGGCCTCCAGACAGAGCAAGGGGTTATATCCTTCTGTCAAATATTACATTCCAAATCTCTGTAATGTAGGATACAAAAATGAAAATTGCATTAGGACTGAGGCAGAGAGTCATCACCAGACAGTTACGTACTCATTATTTTACACTAGAACTCTTTAGATGGGCCATTTTCACGACAATGGTGGAGCAATTAGGAAAGCAAGGTATTGCAGTGTGTCCCTGTTGGTGACTGAAATGTTGTGTCACCTGTCTTTGACAGGTGTTAGGCGTTGGAGAAGCTGGGTACAACACACTGAACTCTTTCTCACCCATTACATTGGTTTTGCTGTGGGCCTTATTTACTGGCACAAGTCCTTAAAAAGCCATGTAACAAATAGTCTTCTGTACAATGCCACATTTTGCTTACTCATCTGTTCTTTTCATGTCAGCTTGTCTGCAACATCTAGGTCTTTTTATTGCTCTTATCAGACACACCCCGCCTGGCAGCCCTATGAGGCAACAGATGCCCCTCCCCTTACCTAGCAACATTTAACCTGCTCAGGGAAGGAAAGGGCAGCCTTTGCTTGACATGCAGACGCAGGTGGTGTGGTGGAGGCTGTGTGACACCTCTGTGGGGCTTGAGTGGAACCCTGAAGTGCATCCAGAGCTCGTAGTACTGACATCAGGGGGATGCAGCACAACCAGGGATCACGTTCCAAGACATGGATCCCTGCACGTAGGTGTGACAAGAGTATTCGGTTGTAACTAAAAAGGTTATTTCGGGATAGGGCTGGGTGATTAATCAACTTTTGTCATGCTGACTGAGGGGGAGGAACTGCTGACTGAACATGAAATAGAAATTAACTACAGTTTGACTGAAGCAGAACTGCTTTCTGCAATGCAAACCAAGAACTACCCCTGGATTTGAGTTCCCCCTCAACACATTTTGTATATTCCCCACTAACACCTCTTTCTTATTTCTGGATTATTTGACATGATTCCTATTTATTTATTTTCCTTCTTATATTAGGTCTCATTTTTTAAAGAATGCATTTTTAAAACTAAAATGATTCTGTTTGGAAAAAGAGGAACAAATATGGATTTTTTCCAAATGGAACACATGCTGAAAAGCAAATTGTTATGAAGTTTAAAAAATCTTCCTTTGCTTTTTTTAAAGACACTTTTTGATAACTTTGCTCATGAATTGTAAATATTTATTTTCCCTGTGCTACTTCTTTTTCCAGTGAAGTGAAAATTTATTTGTTTTGCCCAGCTCTGTTCTAGCCCCTCGGTTGTCACATGCAAAACCTGGAAGCCACTATAAGAATCATGTGTCATTCCCTGCTCCTTGGATGTGGTGCAGAGCAAGAAAAGAGAAATCATTCTACCTGAACAGCTATGTGCTATTACTAATTTTCTTCAAAAGCAAACCCCTTGTACTTGAATGTTCTGTTCCCAGCTGGGCTGTTAGTATCACTGCTGCACAGGACTTGAGGAGGTGCACAGGCACTCTGCTGATCTTCAGGGAAACCCCTAGATTTCCTTTCCTGTTAGTCATGGGGATTTCCCAGCCTGCTGCAGAAAAACAAGGATCAAAGTGTTTCACATGCTGTCGGATGTGTCCAAGTGCCTAAAATCTTATGCAAGTGAGTGGCCATAAATAGAATAACTGAAACAATAGAAGTGGGAGAAACACAAGCATCTTTTACAAACTGCTTTATTAAAACAGCATTTATAAGGCAGATTAAGGCTCTAGTTTTTATCATACAACAGGGAGTATCAGAGAACAAAGAAATGAATCTGTAGCTCTATGACTGTGCTTTTTCTAGCAGGACAACTGGGTGGGGGGAGATAACAAAGTTAGGGAGATGTCTTAAAACAAGATGTATTAGAGATAATCTTGAGTGTGCTGTGAGCACCAAGTCACTCAAAGCAGTGGCTTGTTTATGGGCAAACACGTTCCCCACCTCAAATGTAGTAGAAAAGAATGCCATACCCAGAGAAGAGATTTTCACACTAGTAGGTAATTGCTAGTTCGTTTTCCAACAGCAACAATGTTGGAAATGCTGACTTTCAGCCACTGTCAATAGACACTGTATCTATCTGTCTTATGATACTAGGGTTGAGGAAGAAATAAGCATAAATTTTGCCAGAATATATCTTGCATACCCAGTCGTGACATCTCTGGATTTCAAATTATTTGCCTATTCAACTTTATATTTGAGACAGGTATTTGTTATGGTGAGACTAAATTAATTAAAAAATATTTAAATAAATACATGTTTCAGTGTTTTTACAATCCAGTAGCAGTGTGAAGCCTTTCAGGCAAGGTGTAGATGTTCCATATATTTCCTGATGCACTTAGAATAAAAGTGAAATAATGGTGAAAGAAGTGCACTTCACTCTAAAGTTTGATGTGAGCAGGATTGACTGCAACTCCAAAAGTAAGCATGTATGTAACAGCATGCTGATTTTACTCCCTGTTAACTTCAACTTTTATTATATTAGTTCCATATTATTTTAGTATCAGTTTGGAATCCTGCATGCATACATAATTGATCATAATAATTTCAGGGTTTTTTTTGCAGTATAAAGTAGGTTGCAGTCCATCTGAGAGCACTGCAAAAACCCACTTGTTTACCTTTGTATAATATGTATCTGTCTGTTTAAAGCATGAGGAATTTGAAAACAAAGACAGCAACTTTGACTCTAGATGAAAATCTGTCCTCAGAATGGCTGGAACTCACTGCAGTCTGCTTGAAACTTGTCAAGTTACATGTTAGAAAGGAAATGGTTGTTTATACTTCTAGGATCAAAAATAGTAAAAAACTATTTTGGGGGACTTTTTGAAAATAATGGGCCAAGTTAACCTTAGCAAGTCAGATCTGAATGGAGATAGTAATAGGGTGAGCTTTCACCTCTTGTGCTTTGAGAGTCCTTATATTTTCAAATAAGAAGCCATTTTTTTTTTCAGACAAGCTCTGTGTTTTGTAACATAAGAATTAGAACGCTGCACAGCAAAAACCTGACATTTTTATATATTTTTTTTTTCTTTCCCCCAGACATTCCCTAATGTTTTGAAGCATAAAAATTAAAGCTGTGGCCAGCATAAGACTGTCGGGTTTTTTCAGACAAGCGTCAGTTCCACCACCTCAGCATCCCCACACTTTACATTTGGTTGACTGCCTTTACCTCCTGTTGTTTTCCCCTCCCCTGCCCCACTATCTCCCATTTGAATGACAATTAGATACAGGCCAAAAGTTAACGATGTGAGAAAAGCAACTCAATCCCTCTTGATTTAGCAAACATTTACAAGATAAAGACAAGGGAACCAGCGCCGCCTGCTGGCCGGTGGGTACAACCGGCAGCACCGAATGGGCTGTCAGGAAGATGGTGGCTGCAGTACAGAACCGTGGGGTGGTTTGGGTTGGACTGGAAGGGATCTTAAAGATCACAGAGGGACAGGACTGCCTCTCAGGTTACAGGAAGGGTGCAAGAAACAGAAACATGGCACAAATAAGATGTTTAACAGTACTGGACCCAGTATTGATCCCTTGGGCACACCACTAGTTACTGGACTCCCACTAGACTTTGTGTCACTGGCCACTACCCTCGGTGCCTGGCTACTCAGCTTTGCATCCACCTTACTGCCTGCAGTTCCAGTCCATACTCTCTCAGCTTCTCTGTAAAGATCTTATGGCAGACGGTGTCAAAAACTTTACTCTGAATTCTAGGTAGACAACATCCATGGCTTGCCCTTCATCTACCAAGCAAGTAGTTGTTCATTGAAAGTTATCACATTGGCAGAGAATTTTTTCACCTTAGTTGATTTTCTTGTCCTTGATGTGAAAATGATTTCCATGGTTACTTACTCCACCACCTCCCCAGGGATGAAGGGCAGGCTGACTGCCCTGTAGTTCTCTGGGTTGTTGCCCTTCTTGAAGACAGGGGTGACATTTGCTTTCCTCCAGTCCTCAAGCACTTCTCCTGGTCACCATGACTGGTCAAACGCTATTGGAGTGGGCTCACAATGACATCAGCTAGCTCTCTCGGTACTCATGAGTGCCCCAGCAGAGCCCATGAACCTATGAAAGTGCAGTTTTCTTAGTTATTTTCTAACCTGATCCTCTTCCACAAAGGGTATGTCTTTCTTGTTCCACACTTTCACAGAACCGTGGGGTGGTTTGGGTTGGACTGGAAGGGATCTTAAAGATCACAGAGGGACAGGACTGCCTCTCAGGTTACAGGAAGGGTGCAAGAAACAGAAACATGGCACAAATAAGATGTTTAACAGTACTGGACCCAGTATTGATCCCTTGGGCACACCACTAGTTACTGGACTCCCACTAGACTTTGTGTCACTGGCCACTACCCTCGGTGCCTGGCTACTCAGCTTTGCATCCACCTTACTGCCTGCAGTTCCAGTCCATACTCTCTCAGCTTCTCTGTAAAGATCTTATGGCAGACGGTGTCAAAAACTTTACTCTGAATTCTAGGTAGACAACATCCATGGCTTGCCCTTCATCTACCAAGCAAGTAGTTGTTCATTGAAAGTTATCACATTGGCAGAGAATTTTTTCACCTTAGTTGATTTTCTTGTCCTTGATGTGAAAATGATTTCCATGGTTACTTACTCCACCACCTCCCCAGGGATGAAGGGCAGGCTGACTGCCCTGTAGTTCTCTGGGTTGTTGCCCTTCTTGAAGACAGGGGTGACATTTGCTTTCCTCCAGTCCTCAAGCACTTCTCCTGGTCACCATGACTGGTCAAACGCTATTGGAGTGGGCTCACAATGACATCAGCTAGCTCTCTCGGTACTCATGAGTGCCCCAGCAGAGCCCATGAACCTATGAAAGTGCAGTTTTCTTAGTTATTTTCTAACCTGATCCTCTTCCACAAAGGGTATGTCTTTCTTGTTCCACACTTTCTGCCTGGTCTCCAGGTCCTTAGAATTCTGAAGACCTTTCTGATGCCTTTGCTAGTAAAGACTGAGGCAAAGAAGGCATCCAGTACCTCAGCCTTTTCTATATCTTTTGCTATTAGGGCTTCTGCTTCATTCAGCAATGGGCCCACATTTTCCTCACTCTTCCTTTTGATTTATTCTTGCCTTTGACATCCATTGTTAGATCCAAAGCTTTGGCTTTCCTAACCTCATCCCTGCATTCTCAGACAGCATCTACATATACCTCCCTGTTTATCAGTCCCTTCTATGTTCTATATCATCTTCTTTTACATTTGATTTTGCCAGGAGCTCCTTGTCCATCTGTGCAGGCCTTGTAGCTTGTTGCTTGCCTTCCTGCTTCTTGGGATGGACTGCTCTTGATCTTGAAGAAGCCAATTCTTGTGTATCAACTAGTTTTATTGTATATTTCTTTCCTTCAGGGCCTTATTCCATGTTCTGATGTCCAGGGTCGTGATCCTGGTATTTGCGCTGCTCCCTCCACTCAGGATCTTGAGCTCTGCTCCATGGTCACTGCAGGCACAGGAGATTTCAATTCACCAATATGTCCTTCCTTGTTTGTGAGTATGAGGTCCATCAGAGTACTTCTCTTTATTGGTTCCTCTATCATGTGAAGATAGATCTAACAACTTTTAACAGCTAACAAACAGGTGAGATAACAACTCTTAACAGCTAACAGTGAGGTAGTAACTTTTAACAACTAACAGTGAGGTAACAACCTTTAGCAGGTAACAGTGAGGTCATATAACACTTAAAACCTAGCAAAGGGTAATAACTAACAGTGAGGTAACCAAGCTTAACACCTAGCAAACAGGTCATATAACACTTAACACCTAACAAAGAAGGAAGGTAACAACTCTTTAACAGTAAGTAACAATGCTTAACATCTAACAAAGATATAAACTAACACTTAACAACTATCAGTGAGGTAAGGTAACAACTATAACAACTAAGAGTAAGTAACAATTATTAACAACCAAAAAAGAGCTCATATAACACTTAACACCTAAAAAAGAGGTAACAACTCTAAATAGTCAATAATAAATTGTAACAGAATAAAATAACTCTTCATGAGGCAGTCAAATGATCTCTTTCTCTCTGCTACCGGGACAGCCCAGA
>NW_009951913.1:0-7074 GCF_000747805.2 Chaetura pelagica | reverse complement strand
CTTAACTCTATGAGTGTTGTGTGTTTGACTCAAATCCCCGTAACACTGTTTATCGTGTGTTTGGAGTGTGATTGGCTACATCCTGGGAAACCAAGGTCTGTGTATGTGCCAAGGAGCAGGTGTGAGTGCTGGTTACATTATTGGTTGCTTATTCTTAGTTCCCACTGTAAAAGTATATAAAGGAGCATTTTCTCATAATAAACAATTCCAATGCTTCTCATCCTGGAGTCCGTGTCTTAGCCACCACAAGATAATGTTTGGCACAGGTAAGCTCCAAGTCCCCATTTCTATTTTGAACTAATCTTAGCACATTTTGCCAGACAAAAAAAAATCCATAAAAAGAAAATATGCTTTATCCTGGCTCAAACCAGGATAAACATAGACTTTAATTCTCTGTAAATTGTGTCATGTATCTCCTAAGCAATATCATTCAGACTCACCCATTTTGGCATTCATCAAGTCATACTGATATCACATTCCTTGTTCATTGACTATATAATTTAGCTAATATTTTAATTAAAATGCTTTCAAATGCATTGCTATGAAGGCAAAGCTTCTTTGACTCGAGCTCCTTAGTTCTCATTTCCCAGCTCGTCTGGAGGACAGCGGGATTTACACAACACAGCACTACTCCTGATGATGGAAGGCTGAAAGCTACTTCTTGGACCAAGGTCGGCCACCTCTGCTGGGACCTCCTTCCAGCCATTTGCAGCAGTCATCTCTCTCCATTCAGGCATTGCTATGTATCCTGGAACAACCAGGAACACTGTGTCTCTCAGCAAGAAATGAAGCTAAGGTTGAGTTACTCACTCATCATGACCTGTTCTGCATAAACATTCCTCACATTCCTTGCCTATAGGAAGGTTGTCTCTTGCCTACATATGAAATTTCACAACTATGTGATAGGAATAAAGTATGCATTCTGTGTTCCTGTATGGACTGCATTGCATTTGGCTGTATTAAAATATTTTTTTCCCAAATAAGCCAAGCTTCACCAGTGATCAAGCTTACATTGCCCTTGCAGCTGTTTATACTTCTAACAATCTTAATTAGTTGCAAATTCTATCAGCTTTATATCTAATTCTAAATTACTGATTAAAACATCTAGTAGTCCCAAGCAAAGGACTGATTCTGTGGAGACACTGCTCAGAATTCCCCTAGTTGATGATGATTTCTCAGAATTTTTGGATCTGTCATTTATCTTTTTGTCAGCTGATATAATCCTATGTGGCTATTTTCCTCTTTGCTTTCCCTTGTCTTTTCCTTTGAAAACTATGTCACAGTTTGACTCAGGATCAGCAATTAAACCAGCAACAATAATACTCTCAGTCCCCTCCCTCTCCTACCCAGGGAAAGGGGAGAGAGTAAAGGGAGACAGACTCTCTGAATTGAAAACTAAACTAGACCGCTTTAATTAAACACTAATGACAAAAGAAAATATGTACAAATATATAAAAATGTGTTCAGAAATGTGCAAAACCCTATTGCCTCCCCCCACTCCCAGCAACTCCCACAGCACTCTTCTTAGCTGTGAGCAGTCCCGAAAAGTCCTGGAGCTGCCCAAGAGAGCATTGAGAGCATTGTTGTCTCTGGTCTAATTGCCAATCCTAAGCCAAACTGCGACAAGTGGGGAGATCTTCCTTTTCACAGTCTGTGTCTTTGCCTTCTGCAAACTGGAGGGTGGGACCAGAGCCTTTGCCGGTGAAGGCTGAGGCAAAGTAGTCATTGAATACCTCAGCCTTCTCGATGTCCTGCATGGCCAGGTCTTCAGTTTCCTTCTGAAGCGGGCCCACAGTTTCCCTAGTCTTCCTCTTATTGCTGACATACCCGTAGAAACCTTTCTTGTTATTCTTAACATACCTGGCCAGGTCCAACTCTGTCTTTGCTTTGGCCTTCCTTACCCAATCCCTTGCTTCTCTTGACAACTTGTCTGTATTCCTCCCAGGATACCAGGCCCTGCTTCCACTCTCTGTATACTTTGTTATTATATTTAACTGTGTTCAGGAGCTCCTTGCTCATCCATACAGGTCTCATGGCTCTCTTACCTGTCTTCCTCTTCATTGGGACACACAGCTCCTGAGCATGGAGGAAGTGATCCTTGAATATGGACCAGCTTTCCTGGCTTTCCTTTTCCCCTTCCCTCCAGGGTTTTGTCCCACGGTACTCTACCAAGCAGATCCTTGAAGAGACCAAAATCTTCTCTCTTGAAGTCGAGGGTAGTGAGCTTGCTTTGTTCCTTCCTTGCTGCCTTAAGGATCCTGAATTTGACCATGTCATGGTCGCTACAGCCTAGTCTTCCATTAAGTCTTACATCATCAACCAGCCTGTCTCTGTTGGTGAGAACAAGGTCCAGCATAGCACCTTTCTTGTTGATTCCTCTTCCATTTGGAGGAGGAAGTTGAAATCAATGCACTCCAAGAACTTCCTGGATTGCTGGTGCTTTGCTGTGTTGTCCCTCCAGCAGATATCCGGGTGGTTGAAATCTCTCTCCCATGAGGACCAGGGCCTGTGAGTGTGAAGCTGCTCCTATCTGCCTGTAGAGGGCCTCATCCGCTTGGCCATCCTGGTCTAGTGGCCCGTAGCAGACCCCCACTATGACATCCTTTTCTGTCTCCCTAATATTCCTAAGCCTTCTTATCATCTCCTGCAGTTCAGCAACCTGGCTGCAGAAGGTCCTCAACCTGTGCACACCTTTTGCACACAAGATTGCCTCCAGCCCCTGTCCTGTGGGAGAGGACTGGGCATTTCCCACGGCCTGTGGTTTGTGCAGCTACCTCCCTAGTCACCACCTCTGTCTGGGTGGAGGCATCAGTCACCACCAAGGTGGATGGTGCAGACCTCCCAGCAGTAGGTGCGATCTTGGCTCTGTGCCAAGTGCTCACCATGATGCTCTATTTGGTAGGATGGGCGCCCTTGAGCCTTTCAGAAGAGCTCAGAGCTCTGCACTTCGACAGAGAGAGCCGCCCCCACTTGCCTGCTCTGCTCACCCTGCCTGTGCAAACTGCCTGCGCAAACTGCCATGCCATGCCCCCATGACCTTCTGATGTGCCACACCCGTTTGCCCACTCTGTTCACCACACTTCTGGTCACTGGTGCTCCCTAGGGATGCTCCTTATTGGAGGAGGTGGTAGCCATAGCCCCAGCGATGTCTGGGTCTTGTCAGTGCCTCTCACAAGAGAACTACTGCCTCCTCCTCTGTGCCCCTTCTCCCCTTTGAGCTTTCCAGCGAGAGGGAAACCTTCAGGAAGAAACAGTGGAAAAAGATATGGAACCCCTGTCAGCCAAGATCAGCCACTCTGCCGTGACTCTTGTATGTCTTGTGTATGTCTAAGAGTAAATCATGGAGCAGATCCTTCTGGAAACTATGGTAAGGCTCATGGAAAATAAAGAGGTGATCGATGATAGCCAACATGGCTTCACTAAGGGCAAATTGTGCCAGAGAAATTTGGTGGCTTTCTAGGACGGTGTTACAGTGTCGGTGATAAGGGAAGAGCAACTGACATCATCTACCTGGACTTGTGCAAAGCATTTGACGCTGTCCCACACAAAATCCTGGTCTCTAAATTGGAGACACATGGACTTGACAGATGGACCACTCAGTGGATAAGGAATTGGCTGGATGTTCACACTCAGAGAGTTGTGGTCAACGACTCGATGTCCAAGTGGAGGCCAGTGACAAGTAGCTTTCCTCAGGGGTAAGTATTGGGACCAGTGCTGTTTAACATATTTGTTAGAGACAGTGGGATTAAATGTATCCTCAGTGTCCTGGTTTGAGCCAGGATGAAGCCAATTTTCCTTTTACTGATTTTTTTCCTTCAGTAAGCTCTCTTTTAACTATCAGCAAGTTTTCCAGCTAGCAGACTAATAATGCTGGAATGTTTATGTTACTGCTGAGATGCCAAGGTTGCTTTGCTCTGCTGCCTCAGATGCTACAGGGAGCAGAAGAGTCCTACCTGTAACTGTCCCATAGGGAGGAGTGGACTAGACAGACAGCAAAATTGACCAAAGTATTCCATTCCATATATCTGTGCAAGCTTGGTGTAAAGTCAGAGATCAGAGAAGTCAACTTCCTTTCTTCCTGTTCTTCCCTTCTCTTCCATCCATGGCTGGTGTCTGGGGAGGACTCTGTCTATCCATCACCATTGATCCCTAGGCTCGTGCATTCCTGACCCTCATGACTCAACCCTCAGCTCCTATCTGCTCTTCCGCTATCTCCGGCTGTCTACTTTAGTTTTCAACCCAGAAAGTCTCTCTCCCTTTAATCTCTCTCCTTTCCCTCCCTGGGTGGGAGGGGGAGGGGATCGAGAACATTGTTGTCGCTGGTTTAATTGCCAATCCTGAGTCAAACTGTGACAGGATCAGGACAACAAAGAGAGCCTTGTGGTTGGAGTCTACTACAGGCTACCTGATCAAGTGTAGCCTATTGATGAAGTCTTCTTACTCCAGCTCAAGGAGACATCACAATCACAGGCTCTCATCCTGCTGGGGGGATTTCAACCACCCTGACATCTGTTGGAAAAGTAGCATGGTAAGCTGTAGGCAAGCCAGGAGACTCCTGGAGTGCCTCAATGACAACTTCTTAAGACAAGAAATAGACAGCCCCTGAGGGAATGTGTTATTGGACCTGATGGTCACAAATGAAAGTGAACTCATCAGGGATCATAGAATCATAGAATCCTAGGGGTTGGAAGGGACCTTGAAAGATCATCTAGTCCACCCCCCCTGCCAGAAGAGGGTCACCTAGAGCACATCACATAGGAACGCATCCAGGTGGGTTTTGACTCCACAACCTCCCTGGGCAGTCTGTTCCAGTGCTCTGTCACTCTTACAGTAAAAAAATTTTTTCGGATATTCACCTTGAACTTCCTATGCTCCAATTTACACCCATTACCCCTTGTCCTATCACTGGTCATCACTGAGAAAAGCCTAACTCCGTCCCCCTGACACTCACCCCTTACATATTTGTAAACATTGATGAGGTCACCCCTCAGTCTCCTTTTCTCCAAGCTAAAGAGACCCAGCTCCCTCAGCCTTTCCTCATAAGGGAGATGTTCCACTCCCTTAATCATCTTCGTAGCTCTGCGCTGGACTCTTTCTAGCAGTTCCCTGTCCTTTTTGAACTGAGGGGCCCAGAACTGGACACAATACTCCAGATGTGGCCTAATATGATCAGGTGAATGCTGTTTATTAAGTGCACCAACCTTTCTTATATAGCCCCTTGCTATGTACACGCGCACAAACCACTCTTGTCATTGGTCAATTGTCATAAAGCCCCGCCACGACCTAAACAGTGGTTGGTTCCTAGCCTTATAGCATGCAAATGCACAGTCATGATTCTCTGCCTTCACCTCCCGCTGTGCACATATGGGAGTTGTTTGCTTCACTGCTCACTTTCTCAGTTGGTATCCTTGGAAACGTCCTTGCTTGGGGGCCCAGATGTTTTCAGTAAAGGCTGGATTGCTCACATGTCCATTGCTCACTAAAAAGCCCTCTACAGGGGTCCTTGATAATTTAGCAACAACTAAAAATATCAGTGTATTATCAATATTCTCCTTATACTAAACCTCATACTAAAGCTAATTATTTATTATTATTAGATATCAATTCAGCATATTTAATTTGTTAAATTTCACATCTGAAATTAAGTACAGCCTCTTGTCAGCATTCTTCTACCTATTCTTATAATTATTATTGGTAAGAAGTGACTTTCTAGTTAACAGCATGTGGATTGACAAGGCAGCCATTATTCCATTACCTGAGGCCTTTTTGTAAAGCTTAGCTCAAGGGCAAATCATGTTTCATCCAGAGTGTGGAATGCTGAATTCCCATCCTGCAGACGGCTGCTGAAGGTGGTGTTTATGACTGTGGTGTGCTTGGCTAGTGTCTGAAAAGCTACCTCAAAACTGTATAGTTGTGGATATTTTAAATGTGGCAGGGGGTGCACAGGGGGGTGCCTCACAGGGGGTGCACAGGAGGGTGCCTCCTTTGCTTATTTTTGTGTTGCCAGAGGGTTTCTACTCCTTTTGGTTTTGCTCTTTCCTGCTCTCTGATGCTCTTCTCTTCATTCTCAGGGAGTAGATACCATTGGCTTCTGGGTAGGTGACTTTATAGAAGGGGGATTTTGTAGGTGACTGGGTTGTCTGAATTTATCAGCAGAGAGGAGTGTGGAGAAGCAAAAAAGCCAGGTACAGAGTGGCAGCCAAAGATGTGAGGGGAAGGTGATGTTGGTTATTAATTGTAGAATGGCTAGGGTAGGAAGGGACTTTTAAGATCACTTAGTTCCAACACTCCTGCGTGGGCAGGGACACCTTCCACTAGACCAGGTTGCTCAGAGCCTATCCAACCTAGCCTTGAACACTTCCAGGGAGGAGGCATCCACAACCTTTTTTTTCCAGTGTCTCACTACCCTCACACTAAAGAATTTATTCCTGATGTCTAATCTAAATCTCCCCTTTCAACTTAAAACTGTTACCCCTCATCCTATCACTATGCACACTTGTAAAAAGTCACTCCCCCCGCTTTCCTGTAGGCCCCCTACAGGCACTGGAAGGCTGCTATAATGTCTCCTTGGAGCCTTCTCCAGGCTGAATAGCCCCAACTCTTTCAGCCTGTCTTCATAGGAGAGGTGCTCCAGCCCTCTGATCATCTTCAAGGCCCTCCTCTGGACTCACTCCAACACCTCCATGTCCTTCCTGTGTTGAGGGGCTACCGGCTGTCAGGATCCTTTTGCGACTCCCACTCCTGATGTGGAGGGGTTTTTGAATAAGCCCAAGGGTCACACGTGGCACTCGCCCCTCCCGGAGGAACGGCCACTGCGGGGCCATATTTCAGGGTGGTAGTTAGAATGCACCCCCCAACCCACCACGCTCAGAAATCTAAAACCAAGGTTTACTCCACAAATTAATCGGTTTATTAAAGGTTAACACAAACCGAGGGATGATGTTTAGGGACAATGCAAATGTAAATGGCTACCAGGGATATAAATATGTATATAGTGAGAAAGTGTCCTGTAGGGAGGCAATGCAAAAGGTCCTGTGCTAGGACATATCAAGGACATGGGGGTTATCAAGAGCA
>NW_009951912.1:22274-22511 GCF_000747805.2 Chaetura pelagica | reverse complement strand
ATGGGGGGGGTGGGTTGGGTGGGGGCAGCAGGACCTGGGGACACTTGGAGGAACAGGCAACAAAACTTCCCCCTTGGGTTGTTCTGCTGGGAAGGAAACACCAAAATGCAGCTTTTCCAGCCCTGCCCTGAAGCAGGAGGTGGTGGCTCCTCCTGGACCTTCTCAGGGGGGGGGTTCTGTGCTTCAAACGTGGAACATAAGGCCCCTTTTTCCCCAGAGAACCCCAAATCTTGTGTG
>NW_009951912.1:21210-22218 GCF_000747805.2 Chaetura pelagica | reverse complement strand
AAGGGCAGGTTGGCTGGGGCTGGAGCAGCCTGGGCTGGTGGGAGGTGTCCCTGCCCATGCAGGGGGTGGATCTAGATGGTCTTTAGCTCCTGGGATGGTTTGGGTTGGAAGGGACCTCCAAGCCCACCCAGATGATCCCCTAGATGATCTCCAAGGTGCTGCTCCATCCCTGGGGGTGTCCCAGGATCTACCAGGGGTCTCGGAGCAGCCTGGGCTGGTGGGAGGTGTCCCTGCCCATGCAGGGGGTGGGATCTAGATGGTCTTTAGCTCATGGGTTGGGTTGGAAGGGACCTCCAAGCCCACCCAGATGCTCCTCTAGATGATCTCCAAGATGCTGCCCCATCCCTGGAAGGGCTCAAGGATCTACCAGGGGTCTTGGAGCAGCCTGGGCTGGTGGGAGGGGTCCCTGCCCATGCAGGGGGTGGGACTGGATGAGCTTGAAGATCCCCCCAATCCACCCCATTCCATGATTCTACGATCCCATGAACTGCCTGTGTGTGCTCCTGCCTGAAGAGGCACCTCAGGGGTCTCCTTCCCCCTCCACCCCCCATCTCTGACCAGCAAATCCCACCCAGAGCCCTCCTGGAGAGCAGCCCTGGGAGCTGGGGCTGGGCTGGGAATGCTGGCAAGAGGTGCCAGGATCCGGGGCTGGGGGAGGATGCTGAGCTGAGCTGAGCTGAGCAGGGAGGAACCTCTGGGGAGTTTTCCAGCTGGATGGGAAGTTCTCTGGGCTGCCTGGTGCTCTGCAGCACCAAGGCCCTGCTCACCTTTGCCAGGCCCCTGGGTCTCTGTGCTGACACGGGAGAGGGATCCTGCTTTGCACAGACATGCCCCCCCCTATGCAAATGAGGGCCAATTAAGAGAAGGAGGAAGAGGCCTGAGGAAGGCAGGAGGCTCCTGTTTCCCCAGGGAGCTCCACCCCAGCACCTGCCTTGGCCCCACTGAGGGGGGTTCCTCTCCCTCTCCCTCCTTCTTGGCTGATGCTTCCACCACCCCAAGCCCCCTCCC
>NW_009951912.1:17074-18273 GCF_000747805.2 Chaetura pelagica | reverse complement strand
GGGGTCAGAAGTGGGAGGACTGGGAGATGGGGAGGATTAGAAGATGGGGAGAAGTGGGAGGACAAGGAGGGGGTCAGGACTGGGAGGACTGGGAGATGGGGAGGATTGGAGGGGGTCAGGATTGGGAGGATGGGGAGAAGCAACGGGGGCAAACCCCTGGGGGGCAGCTCTGGGGTCCTGGCTGAGCCTCCCCCCACGCTGACCCCGGCAGCTCCTCCAGCCTCTCCAGAGCTTTCCTGTGGGGTGGTTTTTTACCCCCCAACACCACCAGGATCCAGAGGCCGCTGGGAAAAGCCCTTCCCACCTCCGGGCAGGTTGTTCAGCAGATCAGGGAACATTCCAGGGAGGCAGTGGCCGTGGGAAAAGCTGCTGCTGCACCAGCTCAGCCTGGAGACACAACCCCTGGGGTGGCAGCCCCAGCTCCTCAGAGCTCCAGGGATGGGGTTTTCCCCTCTAGGGTTTCATTTCCCTGGAGGAAAGAGCAGTTTTGGGGTCAGGGATCTTGGGGGGCTGCACCCTGAGCAGCCCCAGGGGCAGCCCCCAGTGACCTGGGGTCCCTCCTGTCCCCACCCACATGCAGGGTCCTGGGAATAAAACCCCAAAAAGGGGGGGGGTTTGGAGGGTGAGGGAAGGAGCTGGGAGGGTTGGGTTGTTGGAGGCATCATGGGTTGGGTTGGGTTGGGTTGGGTTGGAAGGGGCCTTAAAGGTCCCTAGATCCAAACCCCCCCATGGGCAGGGACCCCTCCCACCAGCCCAGGCTGCTCCAAGCCCCACATTAGATACCTGGAACACTTCAGGGATGGGGCAGCACCTTGAAGATCATCTGGTGGGATCATCTGGGTGGGCTTGAAGGTCCATTCCAACCCAAACCATCCCAGGAGCTGAATTCTATGATGGTGGGTCTTGCATGATCACATGGTGTGACAATGGAATCATCATGGGATGGGTTGGGTTGGAGGGACCTTCAAAACCATCTAGTCCCACCCCCTGCATGGGCAGGGACCCCTCCCACCAGCCCAGGCTGCTCCAAGACCCCTGGTAGATCCTTGAACCCTTCCAGGGATGGGGCAGCACCTTGGAGATCATCTAGGGGATCATCTGGGTGGGCTTGAAGGTCCCTTCCAACCCAACCCATCCCATGAGCTAAAGACCATCTAGATCCAACCCCCTGCATGGGCAGGGACACCTCCCACCAGCCC
>NW_009951912.1:2692-6349 GCF_000747805.2 Chaetura pelagica | reverse complement strand
TGGGCAGGGACACCTCCCACCAGCCCAGGCTGCTCCAAGCCCCACATCAGATACCTGGAACACTCCAGGGATGGGGCAGCACCTTGAAGATCATCTGGTGGGATCATCTGGGTGGGCTTGAAGGTCCATTCCAACCCAAACCATCCCAGGAGCTGAATTCTATGATGGTGGGTCTTGCATGATCACATGGTGTGACAATGGAATCATCATGGGATGGGTTGGGTTGGAGGGACCTTCAAAACCATCTAGTCCCACCCCCTGCATGGGCAGGGACCCCTCCCACCAGCCCAGGCTGCTCCAAGACCCCTGGTAGATCCTTGAACCCTTCCAGGGATGGGGCAGCACCTTGGAGATCATCTAGGGGATCATCTGGGTGGGCTTGAAGGTCCCTTCCAACCCAACCCATCCCATGAGCTAAAGACCATCCAGATCCCACCCCCTGCATGGGCAGGGACACCTCCCACCAGCCCAGGCTGCTCCAGCCCCAGCCAACCTGCCCTTCAACACCCCCAGGGATGGGGCAGCCACAGCTTCCCTGGCCCAGGCTCTCCCCACCCTCCCAGCCAACAAGTTCCTCCTCAGCTCCAACCTCCAGCTCCCCACTGCCAGTTTCAAGCCCTTCCCCCTCATCCCATCCCTCCTGCCCTTGGCCCAAGTCCCTCCCCAGCTTTCCTGGAGCCCCTTCAGGCACTGGAAGCTGCTCTAAGGTCTCCCTGGAGCTTCTCCTCTCCAGTTGGACACCCCAACTCTCCCTGGAGCCCCTCAAGGAGCTCAGCAAGGAGCTGGGGAGTTGGGGGCCAGGCTGTTAATAACCCCTGAAATGGAACACAGGGACAGGGGGCACCAAGAGGCTGGAACCACCTTCTCCTCCTGCCCCCTCCCCCAGGGGCAGCTCGAAACCCCCCCAAATTCACTGCACCCCCTCTTTCTCAGGCACCACCTCATGAACAGCAGGTTCTTCTCACCCAGAAGAAACCCCAGCAACAAAACCTGAGCCCCCAGTTCTGCTGGGAAAGGGCTTTGCTGGCAGATGGAGCAGAAACCTCTTCTTATTTATCCCCCCCTTTCCCAGGATGAGGTAACAAATTGGGGCTGAAAACACAATTCTGGGGCCAATTACTGCCCTGGGACCACATTGCTTGATTCTTTAATGTGGCTGCTTTATCTTTTCCTTCTCCTCACACTCTTATTTATCCCCTTTATGTGGCTGAGCCCTCCCCTCATTTCTCTCCTCATTACTGGGATGATTTGCAGCTTCCCCAGTGACCTGACGATTCCATTTTGCAAGAGTCTTTCCCAACCATTTTGATGTGAAAAGAACTTGGGATTCACTTTTCAATGAGTTGTCATTTCAGGAGCAGCTCCTGCTGCTTCATTTTCCTCTCCTAATTGGGGAGGAATTAGCAGCTCTCCTGGAATTGAGAGGAGCTTTTAATTTTGGGGGAGAGAAAACAACGAGAGGTGTTTATTTCTCTTGATTTGGCCCTCATGGTTGAGCTGCAAATTAGAGACTTCTCAGTCATTTTGGGATCATGGGTTGGAGCTGGAATGGCTGCCCTGGGAGTGATGTTGCCCCTGTGGGAAGGGAGGTTGGCAGCCCAGAAAGACCATCGTGTCCTGGGCTGCATCACAAGAAGTGTGGGCAGCAGGTCAAGAGAAGGGATTGTCCCCCCTTTGCTCGGCTCTTCTGAGACCCCACCTGGAGGACTGGGACCAGTTTTGGGGTCCCCAATACAAGGAGGGCATGGAGATGTTGGAGGGAGGCCAGAGAAGGGCCATGGAGATGATCCAAGAGCTGGAGCAGCTCTGGAGCCAGGCTGGGAGAGTTGGGGTGTCCAGCCTGGAGAGGAGAAGCTCCAGGGAGAGCTCAGAGCAGCTTCCAGTGCCTGAAGGGGCTCCAGGAAAGCTGGGGAGGGACTTGGGACAAGGGCAGGAGGGATGGGCTGAGGGGGAAGGGCTTGAAACTGGCAGTGGGGAGCTGGAGGTTGGAGCTGAGGAGGAACTTGTTGGCTGGGAGGGTGGGGAGAGCCTGGGCCAGGGAAGCTGTGGCTGCCCCATCCCTGGGGGTGTTGAAGGGCAGGTTGGCTGGGGCTTGGAGCAGCCTGGACTGGTGGGAGGTGTCCCTGCCCATGCAGGGGGTGGGATCTGGATGGTCTTTAGCTCATGGGATGGTTTGGGTTGGAAGGGACCTTCAAGCCCACCCAGATGATCCCACTAGATGATCTTTAAGATGCTGCCCCATCCCTGGCAGTATTGAAGGGCAGGTTGGATGGGGTTGGAAAGGACCTTCAAGCCTCCCCAGATGCTCCACCAGTTGATCTCCAAGATGCTGCTCCATCCCTGGAAGGGTTCAAGGATCTACTACAGGGCTTGGAGCAGCCTGGGCTGGTGGGAGGTGTCCCTGCCCATGCAGGGGGTGGGATCTAGATGATCTCCAAGCTCCCTCCAACCCAACCCATCCCCTGCTTCCACAATGATTTCAGCCTCCCGGGCTGCTCTGTTTCCTGCTCCTTTAATTACCATTTGGGGAGTGTGATTCATCTTGTTCTCCTGGTATTTCCATTCCCACTTTACCTCTTCCAACCCTTCCTGAAACCTGATCCCCAGATTTGCCTCTCTGAGGAGCTGCAGATGCTTCAGATGTGGATCCAGCCAGGGCTTATCACCAGAAACCCAAGGCTCCTCACCCCAGCTGAGTCCTTATCTCCAGATCAGGAGCAACCAGGGTTGGTCTGGAAGTGAAGGATTTCACTGGGGAAAAGCAGGATTCAAGGAATCCCAGAATCCCAGACTGGTTTGGGTTGGAAGGGACCTTGAAGACCATCTAGATCCAACCCCCCTGCATGGGCAGGGACCCCTCCCATCAGCCCAGGCTGCTCCAAGCCCCATAGCAGATACCTGGAACACTCCAGGGATGGGGCAGCACCTTGAAGATCATCTAGTGGGATCATCTGCCCTTCCAACCCAAACCATCCCAGGAGCTAAAGACCATCTAGATCCCACCCCCTGCATGGGCAGGGACACCTCCCACCAGCCCAGGCTGCTCCAGCCCCATCCAACCTGCCCTTCAACACCCCCAGGGATGGGGCAGCCACAGCTTCTTTTTCAAGTCCTTTTTAGACCTTGAAGACCATCGTGTCCAGCCCTGCCAAGGCCACCCCTGATCCCCAGGATATCAACGTGCTGAGACAGGGGGATGCTGAGACACAAGGGCTTTGGTGGCATCTGAAGGACCATGTCCCCATGTCCCCCTCCCCCAGCAAACTGAGCTCCATTCCATGGTGCTCATGGAACCATTCCATGGTTTCCCAGGGGACAGGGAGGAGGAGAAGGAGGAGGAGGAGGACCTTCTCCCCAAAACCTCCTCCCCAAAACCTTCCCCCCAAAACCTCCTCCCCAAAACCTTCCCCCCAAAACTCCTCCCCAAAACCTCCTCCCCAAAACCTTTCCCCCCAAAATCTCCTCCCCAAAACCTTCTCCCCAAAACTCCTCCCCAAAACCTTCCCCCCAAAACCTCCTCCCCAAAACCTTCTCCCTAAAACCTCCTCCCCAAAATCCCCAAAATCTTTTCCCCAAAACCTCCTCCTCAAAACTTTCTCCCCAAAACCTGCTCCCCAAAACCTCCCCCCCACAACCTCTCTCCAAAACTTCCTCCCC
>NW_009951912.1:1488-2644 GCF_000747805.2 Chaetura pelagica | reverse complement strand
CTCCTCCCCAAAACCTTCCCCCCAAAACCTCCTCCCCAAACCCTCCTGGATCCTTTCTGCTCCGACCTGATCTTCCCAAAATGTTCCATTTCAACCTCGATCATCTGTAAAAAAAACCCCAAACAAACAGATCTTTGGGGTTTTTTTTCTTCCCTTCTTGTTTTTCTACTTGCAAATCATGATCCCACAAAACCTTCTGGGCTCGGGCAGGGTTGGGGTGACACCAGAGCAAACCATCTCCAGGTTTCTGCTGGGTCATCAGGAGGAGTGGGAGGAGGTTGGGCAGGGAGCTGGAGCTGATGTGACCTGTTCTGACACCAGGGAGCTCCTCTGGCATCTGCTGACGAGGCTTCTGGTGCCTTCAGGGAGGAGCTTCAGCCTCCAAGTTCCTGCCAGGGCTGCAGGAGGAGTCAGGGAAGAGGTTTTTGCTGCAGGTCTTGGGGTTTTCATGCTTAAAACAACCTCCCTCAGATGGTGGAACTGACCCCCAGGGCTCTGCAGCCCTTCCCCCAGGGATTCATCCATGTCACCCAGTCTTGGAGGACCTGGGATGGGTCAGATTTGGTGTCACTCAACCCGGGATGATCTGTCTTTGCACCTTCCAGCCCCCGGGGTGGGGAGGTGGGCAGGGGAGAACGTCCCACAGGGAGGTCCAAGAGGGACCATTTGTCCTCCCAAGCCCTGCCCTGAGCTTCCCCCGTGGGTTTTTCCAAGTCCTCAGCCAAGAAGTGATCAGGCTTCACTGGTGGCTCCTGCTGCATCAGCAGCTTCTCCTCCCCCAGGGCCCACGACCTGCCCTTGAACCTGCAGAGCTGAAGCTTCAGCCTCATCTCTCAGCCCCCAGGGAACATCAACACCCACAGACACGTCTGGACGTGGTGCCCTCCAGAAGATGAGGCTCCTTCCCACCCTCCCCACGTTCTCCCCGGGGTTTGTTGTTTGTTCCTTCCCCCACCCAGCACCACAGCTGGAGGTTGTGGCCAATTTGGGGGCCATTGGTGTGAGATGGAGATCAGTGAAGGCCACCAGGATGGTGGAGCAGGGTGGGAGCAGGGTTGGGTGATGGAGAAGGGTTGGGTGATGGAGCAGGGTTGGGTGATGGAGCTGGGTTGGATGGTAGAGAAGGGTTGGATGATGGAG
The DNA here is from genome assembly GCF_000747805.2 of Chaetura pelagica. NCBI lineage: Eukaryota > Metazoa > Chordata > Aves > Apodiformes > Apodidae > Chaetura > Chaetura pelagica. The sequence continues at coordinate 1,504 of NW_009951912.1, read as the reverse complement.
AAGGGTTGGATGATGG
>NW_009951912.1:0-374 GCF_000747805.2 Chaetura pelagica | reverse complement strand
GGGGGGTGGAGCAGGGTTGGATGGTGGAGAAGGGTTGGATGATGGAGCTGGGTTGGATGGTGGAGAAGGGTTGGATGATGGAGCAGGGCTGGAGCAGGGTTGGATGGTGGAGAAGGGTTGGATGGTGGAGCTTCTCCATGAGAAGAAGCTGAGGAAATGGGGGTTTGTTCAACCAAAAAGCAGAGGAAAATCCTGGGGACACCTTGAGCAACTGCAAGGAGGTTCTGGAGCTGCTGCAGCCAAGGCTCCCCAGGGTGGGTCACGGCAGGAGGCTGAAATCTGAGGGCTCGAGATGGGATCTGGGGAGAAAAATCTGCATGTTGGGTGGGTTCCAAGACCTGGCTGGACCAGGAGGGAGGGAGGGAGGGAGGGGA